>NC_137868.1:1940152-1975152 GCF_963924005.1 Protomyctophum bolini | reverse complement strand
CTCTCCAAACAGTTCTGCGTACACTGCTGCGTCGCTGATATCAATGCCAGACGCTGTCAGGTGTTCTTCCTCGAAGATCAGGTCGCCTTTCATCAGCCCTTCAAAAGCCAGTTTCGCCAGAGAAAGAATGACATCATACTGTTTCCTATCAGGATACTTGGCATTCTTGAGTAAGGACTGCATCTCAATGAAGTAGAAGTACATGGCGCTCGGGGTCTTTGGCAGCGCTGCTTTCTTCCTCACAATTTCTTCCATAACGTTAGAAGTGATCCAACAGAAGGCCGGGAGGTGACACATGATGTGGACGCTTCGGTATGTCTCGATGTGAGAGTAGATTTGAATGGCCAGCTGCTCATCAGGGAATCTCTTGAAGAAGTACTCCTTCTTCTGAGGGTCTCTGAACCCTCTCACCTCTGTCACCCTGTCAACAGAAGGGATCTGGCCGGCGGCTGCAGGTCGTGAGGTTATCCAGAATTTGGCTTTTGGAAGCAAGTTCCCCCTGATGAGGTTTGTCAGGAGAACGTGCACTGTTGTTGGCTTCATCGGATCAGTCCATTTCACAGTGTTCAGGAAATCTAGAGCTGGCTTCGATTCATCCAGCCCATCCAAGATGAACAGAATGTTGCACTGTTGGAAGGTGCAGATCTTTATCTTCTTGGTTTCACTGAAGAAGTGATGAAGAAATCCCTCCATGCTGTACTTGTTCTCCTTGTTCTCCTTCATCTCCAAATTCAACTCTCGGAAAGTGAATGGAAACACAAAGTCGACATGCTGGTTGGCTTTGCCTTCTGCCCAGTTCTGAGTGAACTTCTGAACTTGTACGGATTTACCAATGCCGGCCGCTCCCGTCATCACCGCTGTTTTGATCTGTTCACTTTGTCCAGGTGAAGGTTCCACTATGTCGTCCATGTTGATTGGTGTTTCTGGTCCAGCTGTTTGGCAGTATGCCAATTCAATCTGCCTGATCTCATGTTCTTTATTGACCTGTCCACTGCCTCCCACTGTGTTGTAGACCTCTGTGAACATGCCACTCACAAGTGGGTTTGCTACATCTTTTGAGCTCCAGTGATTCAAACGCTGAATCTTCTGCCTCTGATTAGACTTGAGCGCTTCTATACACTGAGCAAGAGTTTCTAAATGACCAAAGACAAGATGACATCATTAAGTATGTGTTATAGAATGACATCATTATAGATGAAGGTGGAGAAGGTGTACTGCTGTACTTGGAGATACAAAGGTAGAGAACCTGATCTAAGTTTCTTTACTCACCCGTGCTAGCCGAGTCTTGTGATGGACGTTCAGGTCCTGAATAAGGAGAGGAGGATAATGAAGTGAAACGTTAGTTTGTCTATTGTCATTATACGTTAGTATGTATTGATGCTCTATTGTCATTATCTAAGTAACAACATTCATGCAATGGATTGCTGTGTAGTAGTAGTACAGTAGTGTATTTTACAGTGTACCTTGCTGTGTAGTTTCTAAATGACCAAAGACAAGATGACATCATTAAGTGTATGTTATAGAACATGGTCCTCATATCGGTGTTGTTTTCGTTAACGTCAAAGGCCAATTTCTCATGACGAAGTCACGATGACTATGCTAAATATAAATATCACTAGATTAATGTGCGTTTTCAAAAACTGTATTGGGTGGTATACCAGACGTTCCAAAATCCATGAAATGCTGTTCAAAATATTACACAGATATTATTTCAATGGTGGCCAATCATAGGGAGGGCTCTCTTTACACAGGCTGACAGGCTGACTGACAGGCTGACTGACAGGCTGACTGACAGGCTGACTGACAGGCTGACTGACAGGCTGACTGACAGGCTGACAGGCTGACTGACAGGCTGGCTGACAGGCTGACTGACAGGATGACTGACAGGCTGACTGACAGGCTGACTGACAGGCTGACTGACAGGCTGACTGACAGGCTGACTGACAGGCTGACTGACAGGCTGACTGACAGGCTGACAGGCTGACTGACAGGCTGGCTGACAGGCTGACAGGCTGACTGACAGGCTGGCTGACAGGCTGACAGGCTGACTGACAGGCTGACAGGCTGACTGACAGGCTGGCTGACAGGCTGACAGGCTGGCTGACAGGCTGACAGGCTGACTGACAGGCTGACTGACAGGCTGACAGGCTGGCTGACAGGCTGACAGGCTGGCTGACAGGCTGACAGGCTGACTGACAGGCTGACTGACTGACAGGCTGACTGACAGGCTGGCTGACAGGCTGACTGACAGGCTGACAGGCTGACTGACAGGCTGGCTGACAGGCTGACTGACAGGCTGGCTGACAGGCTGGCTGACAGGCTGGCTGACAGGCTGGCTGACAGGCTGACTGACAGGCTGGCTGACAGGCTGACTGACAGGCTGGCTGACAGGCTGACAGGCTGACTGACAGGCTGACTGACAGGCTGGCTGACAGGCTGACAGGCTGGCTGACAGGCTGGCTGACAGGCTGGCTGACAGGCTGACAGGCTGGCTGACAGGCTGACAGGCTGGCTGACAGGCTGACAGGCTGACAGGCTGGCTGACAGGCTGGCTGACAGGCTGGCTGACAGGCTGACAGGCTGGCTGACAGGCTGACAGGCTGGCTGACAGGCTGGCTGACAGGCTGACAGGCTGGCTGACAGGCTGACAGGATGGCTGACAGGCTGGCTGACAGGCTGACAGGCTGACAGGCTGACAAGCTGGCTGACAGGATGGCTGACAGGCTGGCTGACAGGCTGACAGGCTGACAGGCTGGCTGACAGGCTGACAGGATGGCTGACAGGATGGCTGACAGGCTGGCTGACAGGCTGACAGGCTGGCTGACAGGCTGGCTGACAGGCTGACAGGCTGACAGGCTGGCTGACAGGCTGACAGGATGGCTGACAGGCTGGCTGACAGGCTGACAGGCTGACAGGCTGGCTGACAGGCTGACAGGCT
Organism: Protomyctophum bolini; assembly: GCF_963924005.1. Lineage (NCBI taxonomy): Eukaryota > Metazoa > Chordata > Actinopteri > Myctophiformes > Myctophidae > Protomyctophum > Protomyctophum bolini. The sequence goes on along the minus strand of NC_137868.1, from coordinate 1,972,214 downwards.
GACAGGATGGCTGACAGCAGTAATGCCCAGCCCTAGTTTGACACGTCACATGCTACTTAAAGCATGATGAAATTTAGAAAATTTGCCATATAATGGTTGTATGGTATATCAACTTTCAGCAGCTGTCAAAAATTCCCCTAGGGTGGTTGAATATAAACCAATGTGGGATATGTTACCCAGCTGGCACAAGACGTCTACATGACGTTAGGATAACGTTGTACTCCAACGTTGGATGACCATTGTTGGTTGGTTGGATATGAAAGTTTGATTGACGTCATAACCCAACGTTGGTCTGACATAAAAACCTAACGTTGGTCTGACATCATAAACTAACGTTGGTCTGACATCATAAACTAACGTTGGTCTGACATCTGGATGACCATTGTTTTTTGGTTGGATATGAAAGTTTGATTGACGTCATAACCCAACGTTGGTCTGACATAAAAACCTAACGTTGGTCTGACATCATAAACTAACGTTGGTCTGACATCTGGATGACCATTGTTTTTTGGTTGGATATGAAAGTTTGATTGACGTCATAACCCAACGTTGGTCTGACATAAAAGCCTAACGTTGGTCTGACATCATAAACTAACGTTGGTCTGACATCTGGATGACCATTGCTTTTTGGTTGGATATGAAAGTTTGATTGACGTCATAACCCAACGTTGGTCTGTCATAAAAACCTAACGTTGGTCTGACATCATAAAATAACGTTGGTCTAACATCATAAACCAAATGTTGGTTTGACATCATAAACTAACGTCGGTCGGACATCATAACCTAACGTTGGTCTGACATCATAAAATAACGTTGGTCTAACATCATAAACCAATGTTGGTTTGACATCATAAACTAACGTTGGTCTGACATCATAAACTAACGTCGGTCGGACATCATAACCTAACGTTGGTTTGACATCATAAACTAACGTTGGTCTGACATCATAACCTAACGTTCCGACATCATAACCTAACGTTGGTCCGACATCATAACCTAACGTTGGTTTGACATCATAAACTAACGTTGGTCTGACATCATAACCTAACGTTGTTCCGACATCATAACCTAACGTTGGTCCGACATCATAACCTAACGTTGGTTTGACATTATAACCTAATGTTGGTTTGACATCATAACCCAGCATTGGCTTGATGTCAACCTACGTTAGATAGATGCTGAATGATGTCAACCTCCAGCATTTCCCACTGGGCACAGGACATCTGTAGGACATATTAAGATTTGTTTTACAAAGTTTTAACAAGGTGAAAATACAATAGCACACAATATTATTTTACAAAGTTTAATAGAACAACATTATTAAATATTTCCTTAAACATGTAATTAGCATATTGGAATAAGTATGCAGGTAATAGTCATATTGTGGTCCAAAGAGTTACAGGTTTCGTTAATAGGTTCATAGCCCGAATTGCCTTTGTAGGAAAACAAATTATTCAATTTGTGAAACCTTAAAATTATTATACAATATGAATAGATAAAAACAATATGGTGCAATTTGGTGCATCTTTGAGGCATGTCTATAAAATATGTACCAAAGGCAAAAACATCAAAAAGACTGAATGAGAAATAACACTGAGAAACTGAACTCCTGTAGCTGTCTGAGCTTACTGTCCTGTTTCCAGCTCTATCATGAGCTGCCGCAAATCAGTTGGAGTCTTCTCTGCCAAGTTTTGTTTAAATTGTAGAGGGATTGTGTTCTTCTTTAGTTCCCCTAAAGATAAATGGCAGAAATAAGCTATTGTAACAACTGTAGCTTGATTTTTACATTATGAAACATCTGTATTGACTGACACATATCTGTTCAAAAGTTTGGAATCAGTGAGAGATTGTTCTTTTAAAATTAAATGAGTTTGCAGATATGAGTTCTGTCTCTGCTGGACAATGTAGGGCTATTCAACTATATTGTGGATTCTAGAGAACATGACATCAACATAAATTAGAATGCCTAAGGTCTATAAAGCTAGACGGCTGTACTTACTCAATTTTCACAGTGACTGGTGCAAACTTTCTTTCTTTTTTGTATTAGCCAAAACAAGTGAATGCTGTTTTGGATTTTGGTACCTGCATACAGTTGGCTGGCTAGAGGCCAACTGTATCCGATCATATTATGCCCCCTACACCATATAAAATTAGAAAGATAAAGAAAATGTCAAGGAAAAGTTACATTGAGAAATTACAATTTTTAACTTACCATATACAACATCAAAAAGATGCAGGCCCCAGGGACTTAATTCTTGCCATGATGTCGACTAAGGTTGTACTGAAGTGTCAGTTCTTCTTGGTGCATCATCCAATGAATAATTCCCTGTGTCTCCAACGATGACAACCTGAGAGTATGGTAAAAGTCGCAGGAAGGAATGCCATATTAAGTGCATTAACAGCTAATATAATTCTATGACCGTTCTGTAATGTCTTGCAGAAAACAGCGAGTTGAGAAAACAGGCTTGAAAGGTTCACTTCTCATGTGGACTCTTAACATTACACCTAGCTACATGTTTAAGCATTTATTTCATATTCACATGTCAATTTCAGCTCTGACATTTATTTCAGACATGCTCTAGTATGTGAAGAGTCTGCCGGACTGCTATTAACTCATTTTGGATTAAAAAAAATAAAAATAATCAGGCCTGCTTTATTGTCACCTGGCAAGTAATAGTCAAGTTCAGTATAGTGTGGATGTACTCACCCGATGGTTTTCTACTTGAGAGGACCTTTGATCTTGATGTCCCATTTTTCTTTCTTTCTTTACATGTGCCCGGTCACACGGTCCTATAGTGAATGAAAATGATAAATAAAATAAATACAACACATTATGAATGACAGACTATACAGATTTAAAAGTATATAATGCTTGAGACAAGATAGTTAATTTGGACAATTAGACTTTCACAAATGACACATATCTTTCTGAGAAAAGAAAGAGGAAATGTATTGTGAACCCTATGGTAAACATTGACTCATTGGTTGAGTGAAACATCAGATCCCTATACCCTTTCATTATTAACACTATAAACTTTTACGTATTTCACTGCTGACTGTAGGCGTTATGGACAGTCCCCCTCCTCACTGCTGCCAGCAGCCATTGTTGTCAGCTTCCATCCAAAATGACTGCTGGCTCCTTTGCGAACCATTGCGAGTATGATCACTCACAACAAAAATCACAAATTTGCTATAGTAGATGGTCAGTGTGCCATCTGTCAACTTTAACCGTGTCAAAAAAATACTAATCTACAATGTAGGCATTTAGCAGACACCTTTTATCCAGTAAACAGGGTAAACATAATGCAATGCAGAGAAGTAGAGTCTCAGTAAACTAAGATTACAGGTAAACCAGCTCATCCAATTGTTCAAATTACAACCAATTTATGGACTTACTTTGGATTTGGTGGAGATTCATGATTTCTGATGTCCTTTATTGCCCGGATTACACCAGTTTCTCATTTTGAAGCGTTTGGAAGCTGAAGACACAAAAGCACGCACACACACACACACACACACACACACACACACACACACACACCCAGTGATAATGTTTTACAGCAAATGTATTAGTCTTAGTCTTTTGAGACTGCTGGTGTTATATGAAAATAGTCAATTCCAAAGTGCTGCAAGTGTGAGTGTGTAGACCAACTCATTTAGCTGGGGAGTGTAAAATGAAATTAAACCAAATTAACCGGTGATGGCCCATTTGGTTACCAGCTCTCCATCATTTAGCTGGGGACCACCTGGAGCCCCCTCAGGGACCACTGGTGGTCCCCGGACCACTGGTTGAGAACCACTGCTCTCAATGTTTACTATAACAATAAAGAACTATTTAATACTGTTACTGAACAAACTAGATAGCATCACAATATATATCTAAGACTGTTACTGAACAAACAATAGTAATGATTACTGTCACAATGTAGAGCTATTTAACACTGTTATTGAACAAAACTATAAAAAGCTTAGTTTAAACATTACCTGTAATGGTCCATCATTGCTCCAACCTCTCTCTGTCTGTGTGCCACAAGTCTCCATGTCCATGATGCAGATTTAATCCAACAAATAGATCGGCAGCTACTTGTTTTCCTGTTAAACAGCCTTTTGGTGATTTTATTTTGGTTTGCTTTAATTTGTTAACTTCAGCTCTCTGATCATGGTGAGCCAAACTGCTGCTGTGTGTGCATGCCTGCTGTGCATTAAAAAAGAACGCTTTGTTCCAGTGGACAAGTCACATGTGAGTCAAGAGCCAATGGGCTGCCTGCAACTCATAGCCAGCCAATCACCTTTCAGTTTTGTTCAAAAATGCTTTGGTGGGCTGGCAAAAGATGTCTGCAATGCATTGTGGGACTTGTTGGGGTAATACGTTGAACCAACGTTGAATATTGGTTAATTATCAACACAACTTAAATCCAACCAAATATCAACGTCAGTTGACATCAATTACATTTTTCAATATGATGTTCTAACATTGACGTTATTCTGTTGTGGTGCCAACGTCAACACAACGTTAAAGCCTTACATCATTAGACGTTGGTATTTGGTTGGTTTTTAGTTGTGTTGTTAAGTAACCATAATCCAACGTCTGTTCAACGTATTATCCCAACGTCAGATTGACGTAGAATACTGACATGCTGTTGTCGGGATTTTGACCAAACCTCAATGTCTGCCTAACGTTATGGTGCCAACGTCCACACAACGTTAAAGCCTTACATCATTAGACGTTGATATTTGGTTGGTTTTTAGTTGTGTTGTTAAGTAACCATAATCCAACGTCTGTTCAACGTATTATCCCAACGTCAGATTGACGTAGAATACTGACATGCTGTTGTCGGGATTTTGTACATCTCATACATACACTATTCAAGAACTATGCAGTTTATGAGGATATACAGTAGTCACCTTTACATTCAGACAGATTAGGTCCTTCCAACCAGACCCTTCTCTGTGGTACCCTAATGACCTGATGAAGATCAACACAGATCGAAACGTTGTCAGCATTTAAATAAAGAACGTCTTACCTTTACCTGTGGTGTGCGGGCTCCATCCTATCTACATGACGTTTCTTTTAGCCCAGCACCCAGCCTGTCGATGTGCGTATTCTACGTCCACCCTAATACGTTTCCTCATTGTCTGCACCATGACCAGACTCCAGTTACTGCAACTCTGTCACATTATTCTTAATGGCTTAATGGCTTATTATACTATGCCCGATATGACCTGTGGCCAGTCCAGCCCTGCAGCTAATCCACCAGGTGTTCTTGTTGTTGATGAGGACAGTAGAGAAGTGACCATTTTGGAAGTGGCATGAAGGGCTACATTGGTAAACTACTTAATATTTGGAAGCCTTTAAGGTCCATAAATCAGTTGTAAGAGGCCTGCAGAAACCATGTCTCCTCGTCAAAATGAACACTGGAAAAGACACCCTATCCATCTCTCACATACAGTCCCAGGTTCACTACAGTAGGTGGGCTGCTGGCATGTGCTTGCCCCAGGAGCAACTTGATTGGCATTTGTCTGAAAGCTGCACTGTATGGCACAGGAAGAAAATAAATACGTGTGCAATGGGGTACATACGTTTGTTAGACATACTAACAGTCCAACAGGCATTAGTTTGACAACACGCTCCCGACATGCGCTCACGGTTACAACTAACCCGTGGCTCCTGTCATGCATGTGGCAGGTTGTAACTGACCAGTGGCAGGTTAAAACTAACCAGGGACTTCCTCTGAGGTTATAGGTTTAGGGTCGGGGTTTTGGGTATAGGGTGACGGACTCATGACTGTAGGACACATGCACCTGTGTGCAATGCTTTTGTCTCAAGTAAAATTCAGTCATCTGGAAAAGGCTATACAACCATGTATTCTGGGCCATATTGGTCCTGTAGCCCTGGAAGAGTTGTACCACAGGTGATCATGCAACAGCTACAAATTGCTGTGGTTGGACTTGCAGGTTAAATTGATGATTATTACACTACACAGCCTTCAGCCAAATACTGTCCATATATTCTACATCCAGATTATGTTGGATTCTCATTAGGTAACAGCAACATAACCAACAAAATATCATTATGTTAGTGTCGTGTCCAGGGAAATTACAGGAAATGTACAGTTGGAATGAACTGGGAGACACAATACAGAGTCACAAGGTTCAAGCTTAACATAGGTACATTTATTGTAGAATGTAATACATGGAGGAATAGGGAAAGAGTAAAAGGATAACAGGGTCAGGTATAGGAGAAAGGATTGGGGAAAAGGATTGGGGAAAAAGGGTGCAGTTCTTTCCTTTGTCTGTCACTTTATACTGGGGCAATACATTGCTGTAAATGTATGTGCACGTACCCTTAATGTGTGTATGTACCCCATGTGGTGTGTGTTCAAACAAGATACCTTCCAATCAACAGTCTGCGTTGGCCCAAAATTGTACATAATAGGGAAAGCCTATAGTGGTCTTTGCGTGCTTGTGACGTGCGTGTGGAACGTGAGTGAAATATGCGGGGGTGTACTTGTATATGGTCAGTGAAGGATGATTCCCTTCAAATTGTTTGTCTGTGCTTAACTATGCTATCAGTGTGTGGCTGGGAGTGTGTGGGTGCCGTGCAGGTGTGTGCATGTGACCCTATGAGTCCGTGTGTATATGTGCTGTACTGTATGGCCTGTGTGTGTGTGTGTGTGTGTGTGTGTGTGTGTGTGTGTGTGTTGGGTGCTGTAGATGGCCTGTATGGTTGTTCTGAGATCCCACAGAATGTAACGTTGTGTGGATGTTAACTTTATTATGTCTATAAGATGTTTGCTTGTAGTCAAAATACAGCATGTCAGTATTCTACGTAAATCTGACGTTGGGATAATACATTGAACAGACGTTGGATTTCGGTTACTTACCAACACAACTTAAAACCAACTAAATACCAACGTCTAATGATGTAAGACTTTAACGTTGCGTGAACGTTGGCATTATAAAGTTAGGCATACATTGAGGCTTGGTCAAAATCCCGAAAACAGCATGTCAGTATTCTACGTCAATCTGACGTTGGGATAATACATTGAACAGATGTTGGATCCTGGTTACTTAACAACACCTCTAAAAACCAACCAGATACCAACGTCTAATGATGTAAGGCTTTAACGTTGTGTGGACGTTGGCACCATAACGTTAGGCAGACATTGAGGTTTGGTCAAAATCCCGACAACAGCATGTCAGTATTCTACATCAATCTGACGTTGGGATAATACGTTGACCAGACGTTGGATTATGGTTACTTAACAACACAACTAAAGACCAACTAAATACCAACGTCTAATGATGTAAGACCTTAACGTTGCGTGAACGTTGGCATTATAACGTTAGGCATACATTGAGGCTTGGTCAAAATCCCGACAACAGCATGTCAGTATTCTACGTCAATCTGACGTTGGGATAATACATTGAACAGACGTTGGATTATGGTTACTTAACAACACAACTAAAAACCAACCAAATACCAACGTCTAATGATGTAAGGCTTGAACGTTGTGTGGACGTTGGCACCATAACGTTAGGCAGACATTGAGGTTTGGTCAAAATCTTGACAACAGCATGTCAGTATTCTACGTCAATCTGACGTTGGGATAATACGTTGAACAGACGTTGGATTATGGTTACTTAACAACACAACTAAAAACCAACCAAATACCAACGTCTAATGATGTAAGGCTTTAACGTTGTGTTGACGTTGGCACCATAACGTTAGGCAGACATTGAGGTTTGGTCAAAATCCTGACAACAGCATGTCAGTATTCTACGTCAATCTGACGTTGGGATAATACGTTGAACAGACGTTGGATTTCGGTTACTTAACAACACAACTAAAAACCAACCAAATACCAACGTCTAATGATGTAAGGCTTGAACGTTGTGTGGACGTTGGCACCATAACGTTAGGCAGACATTGAGGTTTGGTCAAAATCTTGACAACAGCATGTCAGTATTCTACGTCAATCTGACGTTGGGATAATACGTTGAACAGACGTTGGATTATGGTTACTTAACAACACAACTAAAAACCAACCAAATACCAACGTCTAATGATGTAAGGCTTTAACGTTGTGTTGACGTTGGCACCATAACGTTAGGCAGACATTGAGGTTTGGTCAAAATCCTGACAACAGCATGTCAGTATTCTACGTCAATCTGACGTTGGGATAATACGTTGAACAGACGTTGGATTTCGGTTACTTAACAACACAACTAAAAACCAACCAAATACCAACGTCTAATGATGTAAGGCTTGAACGTTGTGTGGACGTTGGCACCATAACGTTAGGCAGACATTGAGGTTTGGTCAAAATCTTGACAACAGCATGTCAGTATTCTACGTCAATCTGACGTTGGGATAATACGTTGAACAGACGTTGGATTATGGTTACTTAACAACACAACTAAAAACCAACCAAATACCAACGTCTAATGATGTAAGGCTTTAACGTTGTGTTGACGTTGGCACCATAACGTTAGGCAGACATTGAGGTTTGGTCAAAATCCTGACAACAGCATGTCAGTATTCTACGTCAATCTGACGTTGGGATAATACGTTGAACAGACGTTGGATTATGGTTACTTAACAACACAACTAAAAACCAACCAAATACCAACGTCTAATGATGTAAGGCTTTAACGTTGTGTTGACGTTGGCACCATAACGTTAGGCAGACATTGAGGTTTGGTCAAAATCCTGACAACAGCATGTCAGTATTCTACGTCAATCTGACGTTGGGATAATACGTTGAACAGACGTTGGATTTCGGTTACTTAACAACACAACTAAAAACCAACCAAATACCAACGTCAGTTGACGTCAGATTATTACGTAACTAATGACGTTGGAATTCGACGTTGTCCCGACGTTGGATTTTGGTTGTACGACGGTCCAACCTAAATCCAACCAAAAATAAACGTCAACTGACGTCTTGTGCCAGCTGGGTTAGTAGACACCTTTACAAACACATTGGTGAAGAAAGTTCTTCCCTTTTTGTTTTCTTAAATATATTTTTTATCCCACGATTTTGTAACCCATTTTTCACCCCTGTGTCAATCATCTAATGTGATCCTGGGCTCTACACACCCTCCACCAACCTAGTCCCCATATATGGGGGACAAGGGGAGACCAACCTAGTCCCCATATATGGGGGACAAGGGGAGAGCAACCTAGTCCCCATATATGGGGGACAAGGGGAGACCAACCTAGTCCCCATATATGGGGGACAAGGGGAGAGCAACCTAGTCCCCATATATGGGGGACAAGGGGAGAGCAACCTAGTCCCCATATATGGGGGACAAGGGGAGAGCAACCTAGTCCCCATATATGGGGGACAAGGGGAGACCAACCTAGTCCCCATATATGGGGGACAAGGGGAGAGCAACCTAGTCCCCATATATGGGGGACAAGGGGAGACCAACCTAGTCCCCATATAATAATGGAGAAAGTATATATGAAGAAAGTTCTTGGTAAGAAATGTATTCCCAGATTGTATGAATATCCCCTGACTATAGTATATACTGTATACACCATGTCTTCACCTACCTTTGGTTTGGTTCTCCTGTAGATCAGTCATTTTGACCTTCTTCAGGACAGTCTCCACGATCTGAGTTGCATGAGTAGTGTAGTTCTGGACGATCAGATCCACTGTCTTCATCCTGTCAGCGTCTTCCAGGTCGCATCTTTGGAGCGCCTTCCGGCCGTCAACATCAGCAAGCTTCATCAGATGCCACTTGAACTCCTTAAACTCTTCTTTTGACAGATCGTTGAGAGTTGTCAAGATACGTTCCTCTTCCTTAAGTCCATCCATGGTTTATTCCTGACACAAACAGAAAGCTCTGGGTATGAAAATATTGATCACAAGCTGTAGTTAATGTTACAAAAAATAAGAGAAAAAATATATAAATGTAAAAAAAAATACGTCTCTGGTAGGCCGACACTCCTACAAGCGGCTTGCCCTTGGGCAAGGCAGTGAACAGTGACAGACAGAATATATATATATATATATATATATTAGTGGTGGGCATATCCTGGAGTTATCGCGATTAATCGCGATTAAAATGGCTCATTTGAAGTCTGCCAAAGGCCAATATATGCCAATATAACCATTAATATAACCCTGCAGGGCCCGTAGGGTCAGCTACAGAACCATTAATATAACGCTGTAGGGCCCGTTGGTCAGGTACAGAACCATTAATATAACGCTGTAGGGCCCGTTGGTCAGGTACAGAACCATTAATATAACGCTGTAGGGCCCGTTGGTCAGGTATACAGAACCATTAATATAACGCTGTAGGGCCTGTTGGTCAGGTACAGAACCATTAATATAACGCTGCAGGGCCCGTTGGTCAGGTACAGAACCATTAATATAACGCTGTAGGGCCTGTTGGTCAGGTATACAGAACCATTAATATAACGCTGTAGGGCCCGTTGGTCAGGTACAGAACCATTAATATAACCCTGTAGGGCCCGTTGGTCAGGTACAGAACCATTAATATAACGCTGTAGGACCCGTTGGTCAGGTATACAGAACCATTAATATAACGCTGCAGGGCCCGTTGGTCAGGTATACAGAACCATTAATATAACGCTGCAGGGCCCGTTGGTCAGGTACAGAACCATTAATATAACGCTGCAGGGCCCGTTGGTCAGGTACAGAACCATTAATATAACGCTGCAGGGCCCGTTGGTCAGGTACAGAACCATTAATATAACGCTGTAGGGCCCGTTGGTCAGGTATACAGAACCATTAATATAACGCTGTAGGGCCCGTTGGTCAGGTACAGAACCATTAATATAACCCTGCAGGCCCGTTGGTCAGGTACAGAACCATTAATATAACGCTGTAGGGCCCGTTGGTCAGGTATACAGAACCATTAATATAACGCTGTAGGGCCTGTTGGTCAGGTACAGAACCATTAATATAACGCTGCAGGGCCCGTTGGTCAGGTACAGAACCATTAATATAACGCTGTAGGGCCTGTTGGTCAGGTATACAGAACCATTAATATAACGCTGTAGGGCCCGTTGGTCAGGTACAGAACCATTAATATAACCCTGTAGGGCCCGTTGGTCAGGTACAGAACCATTAATATAACGCTGTAGGACCCGTTGGTCAGGTATACAGAACCATTAATATAACGCTGCAGGGCCCGTTGGTCAGGTATACAGAACCATTAATATAACGCTGCAGGGCCCGTTGGTCAGGTACAGAACCATTAATATAACGCTGCAGGGCCCGTTGGTCAGGTACAGAACCATTAATATAACGCTGCAGGGCCCGTTGGTCAGGTACAGAACCATTAATATAACGCTGTAGGGCCCGTTGGTCAGGTATACAGAACCATTAATATAACGCTGTAGGGCCCGTTGGTCAGGTACAGAACCATTAATATAACGCTGTAGGGCCCGTTGGTCAGGTATACAGAACCATTAATATAACGCTGTAGGGCCCGTTGGTCAGGTACAGAACCATTAATATAACCCTGCAGGCCCGTTGGTCAGGTATACAGAACCATTATTATAACGCTGTAGGGCCCGTTGGTCAGGTACAGAACCATTAATATAACGCTGTAGGGCCCGTTGGTCAGGTATACAGAACCATTAATATAACGCTGTAGGGCCCGTTGGTCAGGTACAGAACCATTAATATAACGCTGCAGCGCACGTTGGTCAGGTACAGAACCATTAATATAACGCTGTAGGGCCCGTTGGTCAGGTATACAGAACCATTAATATAACGCTGTAGGGCCCGTTGGTCAGGTACAGAACCATTAATATAACCCTGCAGGCCCGTTGGTCAGGTACAGAACCATTAATATAACGCTGTAGGGCCCGTTGGTCAGGTACAGAACCATTAATATAACGCTGTAGGGCCCGTTGGTCAGGTACAGAACCATTATTATAACGCTGTAGGGCCCGTTGGTCAGGTACAGAACCATTAATATAACGCTGTAGGGCCCGTTGGTCAGGTATACAGAACCATTAATATAACGCTGTAGGGCCCGTTGGTCAGGTACAGAACCATTAATATAACGCTGTAGGGCCCGTTGGTCAGGTATACAGAACCATTAATATAACGCTGTAGGGCCCGTTGGTCAGGTACAGAACCATTAATATAACCCTGCAGGCCCGTTGGTCAGGTATACAGAACCATTATTATAACGCTGTAGGGCCCGTTGGTCAGGTACAGAACCATTAATATAACGCTGTAGGGCCCGTTGGTCAGGTATACAGAACCATTAATATAACGCTGTAGGGCCCGTTGGTCAGGTACAGAACCATTAATATAACGCTGCAGGGCCCGTTGGTCAGGTACAGAACCATTAATATAACGCTGTAGGGCCCGTTGGTCAGGTATACAGAACCATTAATATAACGCTGTAGGGCCCGTTGGTCAGGTACAGAACCATTAATATAACCCTGCAGGCCCGTTGGTCAGGTACAGAACCATTAATATAACGCTGTAGGGCCAGTTGGTCAGGTACAGAACCATTAATATAACGCTGTAGGGCCCGTTGGTCAGGTACAGAACCATTAATATAACGCTGTAGGGCCCGTTGGTCAGGTATACAGAACCATTAATATAACGCTGTAGGGCCGTTGGTCAGGTACAGAACCATTAATATAACGCTGTAGGGCCCGTTGGTCAGGTACAGAACCATTAATATAACGCTGTAGGGCCCGTTGGTCAGGTACAGAACCATTAATATAACGCTGTAGGGCCCGTTGGTCAGGTGCAGAACCATTATTATAACGCTGTAGGGCCCGTTGGTCAGGTACAGAACCATTAATATAACGCTGTAGGGCCCGTTGGTCAGGTACAGAACCATTAATATAACGCTGTAGGGCCCGTTGGTCAGGTACAGATCCATTAATATAACGCTGTAGGGCCCGTTGGTCAGGTGCAGAACCATTAATATAACGCTGTAGGGCCCGTTGGTCAGGTACAGAACCATTAATATAACGCTGGTCAGGTACAGAACCATTAATATAACGCTGCAGGGCCCGTTGGTCAGGTACAGAACCATTAATATAACGCTGTAGGGCCCGTTGGTCAGGTACAGAACCATTAATATAACGCTGCAGGGCCCGTTGGTCAGGTACAGAACCATTAATATAACGCTGTAGGGCCTGTTGGTCAGGTACAGAACCATTAATATAACGCTGCAGGGCCCGTTGGTCAGGTACAGAACCATTAATATAACCCTGTAGGCCCGTTGGTCAGGTATACAGAACCATTAATATAACGCTGTAGGGCCCGTTGGTCAGGTACAGAACCATTAATATAACCCTGTAGGCCCGTTGGTCAGGTATACAGAACCATTAATATAACGCTGCAGGGCCCGTTGGTCAGGTATACAGAACCATTAATATAACGCTGCAGGGCCCGTTGGTCAGGTACAGAACCATTAATATAACGCTGCAGGGCCCGTTGGTCAGGTAAAGAACCATTAATATAACGCTGCAGGGCCCGTTGGTCAGGTACAAAACCATTAATATAACCCTGTAGGACCCGTTGGTCAGGTACAGAACCATTAATATAACCCTGTAGGGCCCGTTGGTCACGTATACAGAACCATTAATATAACGCTGTAGGACCCGTTGGTCAGGTACAGAACCATTAATATAACCCTGTAGGGCCCGTTGGTCAGGTATACAGAACCATTAATATAACGCTGTAGGGCCCGTTGGTCAGGTACAGAACCATTAATATAACGCTGCAGGCCCGTTGGTCAGGTACAGAACCATTAATATAACCCTGCAGGCCCGTTGGTCAGGTATACAGAACCATTAATATAACCCTGTAGGCCCGTTGGTCAGGTATACAGAACCATTAATTTAACCCTGTAGGCCCGTTGGTCAGGTACAGAACCATTAATATAACGCTGTAGGACCCGTTGGTCAGGTATACAGAACCATTAATATAACGCTGTAGGGCCCGTTGGTCAGGTACAGAACCATTAATATAACCCTGCAGGCCCGTTGGTCAGGTACAGAACCATTAATATAACGCTGTAGGGCCCGTTGGTCAGGTACAGAACCATTAATATAACGCTGTAGGGCCCGTTGGTCAGGTACAGAACCATTATTATAACGCTGTAGGGCCCGTTGGTCAGGTACAGAACCATTAATATAACGCTGTAGGGCCCGTTGGTCAGGTATACAGAACCATTAATATAACGCTGTAGGGCCCGTTGGTCAGGTACAGAACCATTAATATAACGCTGTAGGGCCCGTTGGTCAGGTATACAGAACCATTAATATAACGCTGTAGGGCCCGTTGGTCAGGTACAGAACCATTAATATAACCCTGCAGGCCCGTTGGTCAGGTATACAGAACCATTATTATAACGCTGTAGGGCCCGTTGGTCAGGTACAGAACCATTAATATAACGCTGTAGGGCCCGTTGGTCAGGTATACAGAACCATTAATATAACGCTGTAGGGCCCGTTGGTCAGGTACAGAACCATTAATATAACGCTGCAGGGCCCGTTGGTCAGGTACAGAACCATTAATATAATGCTGTAGGGCCCGTTGGTCAGGTATACAGAACCATTAATATAACGCTGTAGGGCCCGTTGGTCAGGTACAGAACCATTAATATAACCCTGCAGGCCCGTTGGTCAGGTACAGAACCATTAATATAACGCTGTAGGGCCAGTTGGTCAGGTACAGAACCATTAATATAACGCTGTAGGGCCCGTTGGTCAGGTACAGAACCATTAATATAACGCTGTAGGGCCCGTTGGTCAGGTATACAGAACCATTAATATAACGCTGTAGGGCCGTTGGTCAGGTACAGAACCATTAATATAACGCTGTAGGGCCCGTTGGTCAGGTACAGAACCATTAATATAACGCTGTAGGGCCCGTTGGTCAGGTACAGAACCATTAATATAACGCTGTAGGGCCCGTTGGTCAGGTGCAGAACCATTATTATAACGCTGTAGGGCCCGTTGGTCAGGTACAGAACCATTAATATAACGCTGTAGGGCCCGTTGGTCAGGTACAGAACCATTAATATAACGCTGTAGGGCCCGTTGGTCAGGTACAGATCCATTAATATAACGCTGTAGGGCCCGTTGGTCAGGTGCAGAACCATTAATATAACGCTGTAGGGCCCGTTGGTCAGGTACAGAACCATTAATATAACGCTGGTCAGGTACAGAACCATTAATATAACGCTGCAGGGCCCGTTGGTCAGGTACAGAACCATTAATATAACGCTGTAGGGCCCGTTGGTCAGGTACAGAACCATTAATATAACGCTGCAGGGCCCGTTGGTCAGGTAAAGAACCATTAATATAACGCTGCAGGGCCCGTTGGTCAGGTACAAAACCATTAATATAACCCTGTAGGACCCGTTGGTCAGGTACAGAACCATTAATATAACCCTGTAGGGCACGTTGGTCACGTATACAGAACCATTAATATAACGCTGTAGGACCCGTTGGTCAGGTACAGAACCATTAATATAACCCTGTAGGGCCCGTTGGTCAGGTATACAGAACCATTAATATAACGCTGTAGGGCCCGTTGGTCAGGTACAGAACCATTAATATAACGCTGCAGGCCCGTTGGTCAGGTACAGAACCATTAATATAACCCTGCAGGCCCGTTGGTCAGGTATACAGAACCATTAATATAACCCTGTAGGCCCGTTGGTCAGGTACAGAACCATTAATATAACGCTGTAGGACCCGTTGGTCAGGTATACAGAACCATTAATATAACGCTGTAGGGCCCGTTGGTCAGGTACAGAACCATTAATATAACGCTGCAGGACCCGTTGGTCAGGTATACAGAACCATTAATATAACCCTGTAGGACCCGTTGGTCAGGTACAGAACCATTAATATAACGCTGCAGGACCCGTTGGTCAGGTACAGAACCATTAATATAACCCTGTAGGCCCGTTGGTCAGGTATACAGAACCATTAATATAACGCTGCAGGACCCGTTGGTCAGGTATACAGAACCATTAATATAACGCTGTAGGACCCGTTGGTCAGGTACAGAACCATTAATATAACCCTGCAGGCCCGTTGGTCAGGTACAGAACCATTAATATAACCCTGTAAGCCCGTTGGTCAGGTATACAGAACCATTAATATAACGCTGCAGGACCCGTTGGTCAGGTATACAGAACCATTAATATAACGCTGTAGGGCCCGTTGGTCAGGTACAGAACCATTAATATAACGCTGCAGGGCCCGTTGGTCAGGTACAGAACCATTAATATAACCCTGTAGGCCCGTTGGTCAGGTATACAGAACCATTAATATAACCCTGCAGGCCCGTTGGTCAGGTACAGAACCATTAATATAACCCTGTAAGCCCGTTGGTCAGGTATACAGAACCATTAATATAACGCTGCAGGACCCGTTGGTCAGGTATACAGAACCATTAATATAACGCTGTAGGGCCCGTTGGTCAGGTACAGAACCATTAATATAACGCTGCAGGGCCCGTTGGTCAGGTACAGAACCATTAATATAACCCTGTAGGCCCGTTGGTCAGGTATACAGAACCATTAATATAACCCTGCAGGCCCGTTGGTCAGGTACAGAACCATTAATATAACCCTGTAAGCCCGTTGGTCAGGTATACAGAACCATTAATATAACGCTGTAGGACCCGTTGGTCAGGTACAGAACCATTAATATAACGCTGTAGGACCCGTTGGTCAGGTACAGAACCATTAATATAACGCTGTAGGGCCCGTTGGTCAGGTATACAGAACCATTAATATAACGCTGTAGGGCCCGTTGGTCAGGTATACAGAACCATTAATATAACGCTGCAGGGCCCGTTGGTCAGGTACAGAACCATTAATATAACGCTGCAGGGCCCGTTGGTCAGGTATACAGAACCATTAATATAACGCTGCAGGGCCCGTTGGTCAGGTACAGAACCATTAATATAACGCTGTAGGGCCCGTTGGTCAGGTACAGAACCATTAATATAACGCTGTAGGACCCGTTGGTCAGGTATACAGAACCATTAATATAACGCTGTAGGGCCCGTTGGTCAGGTACAGAACCATTAATATAACGCTGTAGGGCCCGTTGGTCAGGTATACAGAACCATTAATATAACGCTGTAGGACCCGTTGGTCAGGTATACAGAACCATTAATATAACGCTGTAGGACCCGTTGGTCAGGTACAGAACCATTAATATAACGCTGCAGGGCCCGTTGGTCAGGTATACAGAACCATTAATATAATGCTGTAGGGCCCGTTGGTCAGGTACAGAACCATTAATATAACGCTGTAGGGCCCGTTGGTCAGGTATACAGAACCATTAATATAACGCTGTAGGGCCCGTTGGTCAGGTACAGAACCATTAATATAACCCTGTAGGCCCGTTGGTCAGGTATACAGAACCATTAATATAACCCTGTAGGGCCCGTTGGTCAGGTACAGAACCATTAATATAACGCTGTAGGGCCCGTTGGTCAGGTACAGAACCATTAATATAACCCTGTAGGCCCGTTGGTCAGGTACAGAACCATTAATATAACCCTGTAGGGCCCGTTGGTCAGGTACAGAACCATTAATATAACGCTGTAGGACCCGTTGGTCAGGTATACAGAACCATTAATATAACGCTGTAGGACCGTTGGTCAGGTATACAGAACCATTAATATAACGCTGCAGGACCCGTTGGTCAGGTACAGAACCATTAATATAACCCTGTAGGCCCGTTGGTCAGGTATACAGAACCATTAATATAACGCTGTAGGGCCGTTGGTCAGGTACAGAACCATTAATATAACGCTGCAGGGCCCGTTGGTCAGGTACAGAACCATTAATATAACCCTGTAGGCCCGTTGGTCAGGTATACAGAACCATTAATATAATGCTGCAGGACCCGTTGGTCAGGTACAGAACCATTAATATAACGCTGTAGGGCCCGTTGGTCAGGTACAGAACCATTAATATAACGCTGCAGGGCCCGTTGGTCAGGTACAGAACCATTAATATAACCCTGTAGGCCCGTTGGTCAGGTACAGAACCATTAATATAACCCTGTAGGCCCGTTGGTCAGGTATACAGAACCATTAATATAACGCTGCAGGGCCCGTTGGTCAGGTACAGAACCATTAATATAACCCTGTAGGCCCGTTGGTCAGGTATACAGAACCATTAATATAACGCTGCAGGGCCCGTTGGTCAGGTACAGAACCATTAATATAACGCTGCAGGGCCCGTTGGTCAGGTATACAGAACCATTAATATAACGCTGTAGGGCCCGTTGGTCAGGTACAGAACCATTAATATAACCCTGTAGGCCCGTTGGTCAGGTACAGAACCATTAATATAACGCTGCAGGGCCCGTTGGTCAGGTACAGAACCATTAATATAACCCTGTAGGCCCGTTGGTCAGGTACAGAACCATTAATATAACGCTGCAGGGCCCGTTGGTCAGGTACAGAACCATTAATATAACCCTGTAGGCCCGTTGGTCAGGTACAGAACCATTAATATAACCCTGTAGGCCCGTTGGTCAGGTATACAGAACCATTAATATAACGCTGTAGGGCCCGTTGGTCAGGTACAGAACCATTAATATAACGCTGCAGGGCCCGTTGGTCAGGTACAGAACCATTAATATAACGCTGCAGGGCCCGTTGGTCAGGTATACAGAACCATTAATATAACGCTGCAGGGCCCGTTGGTCAGGTATACAGAACCATTAATATAACGCTGCAGGGCCCGTTGGTCAGGTACAGAAACGGACGAAGCCTGGATCTTATGTTGGTAACTTCAACTGCAAAGTCATTTATTCATTATACATGTTTTTATCTCAGTTAGTAACTTACCGAGGGTTGAACGTGGAGCTCACATCAGTAGCAGCTGTCGCTTAAATGTCTGCAAGAGGAGGAGACTGGTGTGAAGAAAGAGAAAGGGGTACAAAAATAAAGTCACTTGTTTGAATCTGTAAGGATAATTTTACTCGTCTGTCTGTCTGTCTGTCTGTCTGTCTGTCTGTCTGTCTGTCTGTCTGTCTGTCTGTCAGATTTGAGATATGAAGCTCTTTGGCCAGTATGACAGGATGTTTAATTTCTTCTGGCATTGCTGCTCTGTCAAGTCGCCCTCCAACTCTTAACACTTCGTTATCCAAAACGGGATTGAGTTTATGAATGTGACTTGACCTCTTAACATTCATTCCTTTTTTCAGATTTGAGATTTCATCTGCAAATCTCTTCTTCTGGCAGAAGCAGATTAAGGTCATCTCAGCAGTAGCCAGTTCTTCAATAGTGAGACCTTGCCATTTCTGGTTTTCATGTTTTCTTGTCTCCTTCTGTGCAGATCGCAGTTCTCTTTGTGGGATGTCATCTTTGTGCAGCTCAGTGGCTTGTTTTCTTTTTCTGATACGGCTGAGAAGCAGTCCTTTAAATCTGAGCATCCATGCTGCAGCCTTCTTCAAACGAGCCCAGGATGAGAAGTGATGAATGAAGCATGTTGTTGCATCCACTTCTTCAGATGTTATCTGAGCAGCATTTACAGTCATGCTCCTTACTTCAGTGTCCTTGGCTGAGATTTCTTCCAACCTGTCAGGATTCTGAGGCCACTCTTCCTGGGGATGAAGAAGAAACTGAGGACCGGACACCCATGTGGTTTTCTTCAGAAAGGATTTAACTGTCAAGCCTCTCGATGCCATGTCTGCTGGGTTGTTAACAGAGTTAACATATCTCCACTGGTGTGCATGTGAGACTTTGACGATTGCAGCAACTCTATTTGCCACAAAAGTTCGAAATCTTGCAGTCTTGTTGTTGATGTACTTGAGCACAGATGTGCTGTCGGTCCAAAATACAGAGTCTGCCAGTTCCATCTGCAGCTCTTTTCTCATTAGTGTGTCCATTTTGCTTGCCATGGTAGCAGCAGTCAACTCCATTCTAGGGATAGTAGCTGGTTTTAAAGGAGCTACTCTTGCTTTCCCCAGCACAAAACTACAGTGTACCTGGCCACGGTTATTGTACAGTACAAGGTACGTGACAGTTCCATAACCGTCTTCACACGCATCGGCGAAATGATGCAGTTGAGCAGATGTCACTGTTCCAAAGTTTGTGGGTTTGAAGCATCTGTCAACTTTGAAATCTTCCAATAGATGAAGATCTTGAATCCAATTCATCCATTCCTCTGTAATAGAATCTGGAATTGCATCATCCCAACCAATCTTTTTCCTACACAACTTTTGCAGGATCTTCTTGGCAGTTAAGACTACCGGAGCCAACATTCCTAGGGGATCATATACAGAACTGACTGCAGAGAGGATTCCCCTTCTTGTGAGAGGTCTGTTTTTCAAGATGATTTTAAACTTGAATACATCTGATTGGACGCACCATTGTACTCCTAACACTCTTTCCACAGGTAAATCATCATGATCTAAATCAAGATTCTTCATTTCCTTTGCTCTTTCGGTTTCGGGTATGCCGGTCAAGATTTGACGACTGTTACTCATCCACTTGGTAAGTATAAAGCCTCCCTTGACACAGATTGCTCGTAGTTCATGATACAGAGCTATTGCATTTTCCTCTGTAGCTGTAGATGCCAGACAGTCATCGACGTAAAAGTTGTTCATGATGGTATTTACAGCCTGAGCACTGAACTGGTTGACGTTGTCCTCAGCACATTTCCTAAGAGAAAAGTTTGCACAGCTGGGTGAGGAAGTTGCTCCAAATAAATGTACAGTCATTCTGTATTCCATCATGTTCTGACTGTAGTCTCCATCTGGCCACCAGAGGAATCGTAACAAGTCGCGATCTTCAGTGGGTACTTTCACCTGGTGGAACATAGCTTCTATATCAGCAGCGATGACAACAGGCTCTTTACGGAATCTGGCCAAGACTCCAATTAATGAACTGGTCAGGTCTGGCCCCTGTAAGAGCTGAGAGTTCAGTGAAACTCCTCGAAAAGTAGCTCCACAGTCAAACACCACTCTAAGCTTTTTCTTTTGTGGATGTAGAACCCCATGGTGTGGTAGATACCATTTTCCGCCGTCACTGCGTCCCAAGACGTTGTCTGGTACCTTCTCAGCGTAACCTTTAGATATCATATCAGACATGAACTTGGTGTATTCAGAATGAAAAGAAGAATCTTTCTTGAACCTTTTCTTCAAGTTCAGTGTGCGTTGTTCAGCCACACTTCTGTTGTCAGGCATGAATATCTCCTTTTGCTTTAAAGGCAATGCAATGCAATAATGCCCATTGACAAGCTTAGCAGAGGCTGAGACTGAATTCAAGAACTGCTGGTCTTCTCTTGAGTGTTCTTGGTCGTCTCTGCTGCACTCTGGAAAGTCTGTCTTGAATTGTTGTTCCCATAGTTGATCAAGTTTCACAACTGATATCCGGTTGGCACTTATAACTGACTGGTCTTGCGCATAGTCAGTCTTTCCATCTAATGGCCCATTAACTGTCCAACCAAGCATGTTTTTTACAGCGTACGGTCCATCTCCCACACTCCGGATGACATCAATAGGTTCCAGTGCCTTGGGTACATCTGAGCCAATCAGCAGCTCCACCTCAGAGTCAAGTTCAGGTAGGTGAATATTCCTCAAATGAGGCCACTGATCGATGTCATTTTGCTGTGGTATGTTTCCTTTGTTCACAGGCATAGTCCTCTGCGTATACATGCCTGGAAGAATACAAAATTCATTGCTGTTCAGTCCAGCCACTTCTAGGCCTGAAACGATTTGTGTTTCAATAACCTTCTTTTGTCCCATAGTTCTCAACAATATGTTGGATTTCCTTCCATGAAGGTTTAGTTTAGCCATGAGCCTCTCTGTGCAAAACGATGCCGTGCTACCTGGGTCGAGGAATGCATATGTATGTACTGTCGTGTTCCCCTTCCTGGCCTTTACCTGAACCGGCACGATTGCAAGTTTGCATTTATCTTCACCGGCCCCAGTTAGACCACCTGTCAGCACGGAAGCTATGGCCTTTTCTTTAGTCTCCTTCATTTCAACTGGGTCTTTGTTCCATTCCTTCGTTCTTTGGTAGATATGCAGCATTTTGGGGTGCCTTAAGCCGCAAATGCTGCAATTGAGTCTCTTTCTACATGTAGCACTGACATGTCCTTTACACAAACATCCAAAACAAATTCCGTTTTCTTTTAGAAATGTGAATTTCTCATTATGTGCCCTCTTCTCAAGCTCTGGGCACAGTTCTAGAGCATGTTCACCCTGGCAGAATAAACATCTCTTCGTCACAAAACGACCTTCCTTTTCCTTCTCTTTTGCAGCTGTCACTGTGGTTGCAAAATTACTTCCTTTTGTTTTGTGAAGAGGTTGTGACCTGGACCTTCTTGTGTCTTTGCTTTCTGGAGTGTCTTTGATATCGCCAAAAATGGGATCTGTTATAATTCTGATTTGTTTCTCGAGAAAAATGACAATATCTTTGAAACTTGCTCTTCTGCCGTGGTTCTCCTGGAAATCACATACCACGGATCGCCATTTATCTCTCAAACGGTAAGGCAGCTTCTTTATAATGGTCAACAAATTAGATGGCATATCCAGCTCGTGCATGTAGTCTACGTCCTCCATTGCATTAGAACATCCTCGTAGGAAGAGAGTATACGCTTGCAGAGCTTTAGTGTCATCGGCTTTGATTGACAGCCATGAAAGAGCCTTCTCTACATAGGCTGTAGAGATCTTATGCTCATTGCCGAAGTGCTCTTTTAGTAGAGATTTTGCCTTTCTGTAACCTCTGTCTGACACCATATGTAGACAACTCCTCACAAGATCCCTGGGCTGTCCCTGGGTGTATTGTTCCAGATAGTAGAGACAATCTGTTGGATTTGGGTTTTTGGTTTCAATGCTGTGTTCAAAGGATTTTATGAATGTGTGATATTGAAGTGGGTCACCATCAAAAACGTGAATCTCTTTCTTCGGCATAGATGACAGACATTGATGTTGAATGAGTAAAGCTGTGAGTTCATTTTGCTTCTCCATGACAGAATATATATTATTGTCCTGTTCAACTGTACCTCTGGTGCCCATTTGGCTTTCCACGGGTGCTGCTGTTGTGCGAGATCGTACAGTCTGATTCACAGCTCTGCCTGTGGCAGTGACCGCTGGCGCTGAGTGGAGCGGAGCCACAGCGCCACTTGTTGTTATAGGTGCTGGTGCCTGCCTGCCAACAGTAGGTTGTGAGGGCACATGAACTTGACCTTGAGTGGGTTGTAAATGTGTTGTGTAAACAGCAGCCTGCTTTGCCTTCTCAAAATAAGACATCATTCCATCTGTCACATAAGATTGAATAGTAACACCAGATCTCTTTGAGCCTAGAACCTTCAGTTTTGCCACATTAGCAGCCATGTCCGTTTCCAGCTCAAGCCTTTCCTTTTGTCTTCGCAGGTTCTCCATTTGCTCCTCCTTTTGTCTTCGCAGGTGCTCCATTTGCTCCTCTAGGGCATGTCTATTCTGGATCATTTTTTGATGAACAATGAGACCAGCCATATCTGCCTCAGCTTTCAAACGTGCAGATTCTGTACTTGAAGCTTTAGAACCCCTTGTTTTCTTGGTTATGTTTGACACACTGTCACCTGGTTGGATTGTTTCCTGTAAGTCAGCTGACTCTGTTGCCTGTTGTGACTGAGTTACATGTTGTGATTGTGTGTGCCTTTGAATATTAGTGGGTAGCAATTTGTCCTGCTGCCCATCAGTCATTTCCACAGTTTCCAGTTCCACCTCCTGTCCAACAGGTATTTCAATATGTTGTGCAAGTCCAACATTAATTTCCACATGAACAGATTCAGTAACTGGCTCAACTTCAGTTACTGATTGTGCAGGAATTGATTCATTCACAATAATCATTTCATGAATTGGCATTTCGTTAATTGGCATTTCATTAATTGGCATTTCAATCACATCAAACCACAGTTTTACATCATCCCTGAAATCTGAATGGTGCTTTATGACACGTGAAAACCACAAATTTTGATTTTCCACCTCCTCCTGTGGAATCAAGACAATGACTGAATTATGTGCTGCTTTTGCATTTTAATACATTTCATTCAGTTTCTCCATTGTGCTTTGCACATCCCTTACATTTGCAGCATTTTTCATAAGCCCTTTTATTTCTGTTGTGAGGTCTTGCGTTTGTTTCACAGCATTTTTCATAAGCCCTTTTATTTCTGTTGTGAGCTCTTGCATTTGTTTCACAGCATTTTTCATAAGCCCTTTTATTTCTGTTGTGAGCTCTTGCATTTGTTTCACAGCATTTTTCATAAGCCCTTTTATTTCCTTTGTGAGCTCTTGCATTTGTTTCACATAAGATTTACGGTCTTTCTGATCCTTTTCAATTTTATTTGACAGCGCTTTTGCCGTGAGCTTGACCGTCCTCCTCCGTGACTCCTCCTCCTCCATTTGAGCCTCCAGATCCACTTCGTTTGTGTCTGTACTTGTAACGTTTGTGTCACTCATTTTGACATTTCCATCCAATATACAAGAAAGAATTCACGGCGAGCAACCCCAGTGAAACGAGCAGCCGTAACCCCAGTCAATTGCGTCAATGCAGCGCAGCGCGCACACAACACCAGCCAACGATTAATAGTCCCCAATGGACCAGCGGCAGCACTTCTTTCCAACTGTGTTCAATTCAACCAAATACACAGAAGGAATTGGCGTGCTAATACAATTGTATCTCACCGCTAATGGCTGTGATGCGCTGCTGCGTGTTCAAATATTTTCACCGCTGCGGCGGTTCATCTCGCTCCAATCCGAGATACTGAGGCGCCGCTCAAAGTACAACTGTTGCTGCGATGTCCTCCATGTTCCAATGTTTCCTTCCAGATCTTATTTTCTGTTGACAATGTTGTAGCGACTACTTCTTCCCATCAATTCAAATAGAAGTATTGCTATGAGGCTGAGCTGTCGGCAGGAACTGTGTGACGCGTTTCAATCAAATCCAGAAAAGTTCTTATTATAGTTAAGTTGATTTATTGACAAATAAACAAGGTCCAAAAATAATGTACTGAAGATGTTGATAAATTAAAACGTAGGTATACTTATAAACGATTAAACGACTAAACGGTCAACAGAAAATATTGAGCCTAGAGCTCACCCCCATTCTCTCACTGAATGCCACTGCCCAGACACACAGCTGACATAAGTACCATGATTAGCAGACACACAGCAGGAGCTCATCAATCAAGTAAGGGCTGTGGCACATCGAAAACCCAAGCATGGGAAAAAATAAACAAATAGAATAAACAACAAACAAAATGTATATTTTGGCTCCTACATAAGTACTTTTAGGGCGAGTGGGAATGACCTTTGGGCCAGTAGAAGTCGACGTGTAGCCTCTGAGTCCGGGAATTAAGATTTTACTCGAGTGAAAGTACAAAAGCTACATTTGAATCCACGAGGATTTTTATTTTATTTTGGACACTTCCTGAAAACTAACAGTTTTTGTACAGAAGAGGTTTCAAGGGCAGGGGTGGGCAATTATTTTTCCCGAGGGGCCAAATGAGAAATATTTTGGAGGGCCGGTCCAAAAGGCTGAACTTAATTATGCATGATATCAATTTTATTTCTATATAAATAGCAGTAAATGGCATTGTTTTGCAAAGCAATGGTAAACTAAATGTGAAACATTTGACTCAAATTATAGGCAGAGTGACTATTTTACATCATGATGATGTACAATAATAGCACCCCTCACTTCACATGGGTGTGATTTTTTTACTTTCTACTTGCAGGCTTGAGACGTTTCCTTTCCCAGTTGAAAACTATGTTTTTGTTTAAGTTACAAGTCCTGTAAATACTAGCACTTTCTTTTAACAATGAGAACATTAGAGGTAGCTCTCTTAATAGTTCCATTCGGAGGACACTGGAGGTGCCACTTTCACAACCCATGGTGCGCTGCTTACTATCGAGAGATGAGTGTTAAGTCACAACCATTAAACGATGACGTTCTGAAAACAATAATAAGCCAACCAGTGATGGTATTGTTGAGACTTGGCAGCCTGGCAGGCGCTGTATGTTGACGTGTGCACGTTCGTTCTGCCAGATTTACTTTGTGGTTCAACGGTACGTCGATCGACTCGTGTGCCGAAAACAGACGATCCACAAGCTCACGGCGCATCGCCCAAGCTTTCTGAACTTCAGAAGCATGCCACATTCTGGGCGCAACAACGCCATACGGCAGCATCTTAACACATCTTAACTTTATTGGCGAGGCGGGTTAAATAAAGCAATGAAGCATAAAGGGATTTAACTTGTCCTCCTGCAAGGAAGTTTGGTAATCAAAGCATGCACCTACCGTGTTGTGGAGCTGCACGCTTCATGGCTATTTGCATTCACCGACGTAGTCAACAATAAATCCAAAAAGCCGACATTTTGGCATATGAGGGGGGTGAAGGAAGATAGACAGGTTCTCAATCACACGCAATTCACGTGCACAGTTGACGTGCAGATTGCGTGCACTGTGAGAATACATGGGCTTCAAAATAAAAGCAATGCGGTTTTAGTCCACCCATAAGGTAATTAGAAAGTAAGTTTTATTTTCGGATTATCAAGTAATCTTTCACGGGCCGGTCAGAGTCAGCCGGCGGGCCGTATTTGGCCCGCGGGCCGTACAATGCCCAGGTCTGCTCTAGGGCATTAAGCAACTAGTCACTAGTTTACTAGAGACTAGTAAATCCACTAGTCGACCTTGTTGGTACTAGTGGATTTTCTAGGTAGATTATAGTTATAGTCACCAATGTACATATAGTTTAAAACAAAAGGAGGGGGGGTTACACATAATAGGTATAGTTAAACAACTAGTAAAAATGATTAGAAATGAAGGACCTAACACACACACACACACACACACACACACACACACACACACGTGAGCACACACACACACACACACACACACACACACACACACACACACACACACACACACACACACACACACACACACACACACACACACACACACACACACACACACCATGTAGAACTCTTTACGTCACTGACTGTCAATGTTGCACAACCATGAAACTTATAGGAAGTACCACACACACACACACACACACACACACACACACACACACACACACACACACACACACACACACACACACACATAAGAACCTAACAGTAGAATATCTATATAATGAAACTGTATTGTGCTGTCTACATGAAATGATATATTCTAAATTACATAAGTTGAGCATTTGCATTCGCCTGTAAGGTCGTAGAGGTCAGGACAGACAGACAGACAGACAGACAGACAGACAGACAGACAGACAGACAGACAGACAGACAGACAGACAGACAGACAGACAGACAGACAGACAGTCTCACCTCCATGTTGCTGTGTGTTTTCCAGGTGTCTCTCAGGGCTGTGTCTTCGCTCTGCTGTGTTCTAGTGCTCTCTAGAAAAACTGATGCTCTCTCTGTCTCTCTCTCTCTGTCTCTCATGAGGAACCTGATGAAAAGAGTAAGACCGTTACTCGAAACCACTCCCCTTCATTACACCACTTCCTCATTACAACTGATGCTCTCTCTCTCTCTCTCTCTCTCTCTCTCTCTCTCTCTCTCTCTCTCTCTCTCTCTCTCTCTCTCTCTCTCAGGCTAGCTACTCTATAGTCAGGACTAGTAGTTGCCAGGTTGGTCTGTGTTATGATTCTCATAAAACATGCATAGATGTCAAGCTCAATGTCAGCTCATGGTTACGCGTCCAACAGCATGCAATACTGTACTTTATACTGTATTGCACTAATTCTTGAGATACCTTGAGATAAGCTGATGTTGACCTCAGGGCCTGTTCACGCAAACACAGTATCCTGTGTTGAGGGAGTTCTATTAGAGATAGTTAGGAACCAAATGGACCCTTATGGGTCTGTGACTCTGAGAGTGTAACACATGGAACCAAATGGACCCTTATGGGTCTGTGACTCTGAGAGTGTAACACATGGAACCAAATGGACCCTTATGGGTCTGTGACTCTGAGAGTGTAACACATGGAACCAAATGGACCCTTATGGGTCTGTGACTCTGAGAGTGTAACACATGGAACCAAATGGACCCTTATGGGTCTGTGACTCTGAGAGTGTACAAATGGAACCAAATGGACCCTTATGGGTCTGTGACTCTGAGAGTGTAACACATGGAACCAAATGGACCCTTATGGGTCTGTGATTCTGAGAGTGTAACACATGGAACCAAATGGACCCTTATGGGTCTGTGACTCTGAGAGTGTACAAATGGAACCAAATGGACCCTTATGGGTCTGTGATTCTGAGAGTGTAACACATGGAACCAAATGGACCCTTATGGGTCTGTGACTCTGAGAGTGTAACACATGGAACCAAATGGACCCTTATGGGTCTGTGACTCTGAGAGTGTAACACATGGAACCAAATGGACCCTTATGGGTCTGTGACTCTGAGAGTGTAACACATGGAACCAAATGGACCCTTATGGGTCTGTAACTCTGAGAGTGTAACACATGGAACCAAATGGACCCTTATGGGTCTGTGATTCTGAGAGTGTAACACATGGAACCAAATGGACCCTTATGGGTCTGTGATTCTGAGAGTGTAACACATGGAACCAAATGGACCCTTATGGGTCTGTGATTCTGAGAGTGTAACACATGGAACCAAATGGACCCTTATGGGTCTGTGATTCTGAGAGTGTAACACATGGAACCAAATGGACCCTTATGGGTCTGTGACTCTGAGAGTGTAACACATGGAACCAAATGGACCCTTATGGGTCTGTGATTCTGAGAGTGTAACACATGGAACCAAATGGACCCTTATGGGTCTGTGACTCTGAGAGTGTAACACATGGAACCAATGTGTACACTCTCAGAGTTAACCCATTCTGACCTGAGATCAGATTCTAAAAACAATCTTCTACATCCTGACTGTTTTCTGGAAAAAGATATGTTTCTATATGTCAGTCGATTTTTTAAAAACAGCAGATCTACAAGCTCGTAGCGCGCCACCGAGTGGCGCGCTACGAGCTTGTAGATCTGCTATTTTTCAATAGCTAAAGCATAACATGATGCTAACACCAAAAGGGGTTCAATTAACAGTGGATTTACAATAATAAATTGGGGTACCAGAGATAGAAATTCCATTAAATCGGGGGGTCCGTAGCATAATGCGTGTGAAATTAATGTTTTGGAATCACTGCGAGAGCCGTAAAAATCCTCCCTTATCGGAGTCACTGGCATTTGTTTTCAAATGGGGGGTCTGTGGCCTAATAAATGTGGATCTGGGGGTCCTTGACACGAAAAGGTTTGGGAACCACTGTCTTACACCTTCTTAATCTTGACAGAATCTATCAGTATCAGGTTTATAGGTGTTGTTTATGAGAGCGCAGGCAACGGGCATAGATAATATCTTTATAATAATATCAGGCAACGGGCATAGATAATATCTTTATAATAATATCAGGCAACGTGCATAGATAATATCTTTATAATAATATCAGGCAACGGGCATAGATAATATCTTTATAATAATATCAGGCAACGTGCATAGATAATATCTTTATAATAATATCAGGCAACGTGCATAGATAATATCTTTATAATAATATCAGGCAACGTGCATAGATAATATCTTTATAATAATATCAGGCAACGTGCATAGATAATATCTTTATAATAATATCAGGCAACGGGCATAGATAATATCTTTATAATAATATCAGGCAACGTGCATAGATAATATCTTTATAATAATATCAGGCAACGGGCATAGATAATATCTTTATAATAATATCAGGCAACGGGCATAGATAATATCTTTATAATAATATCAGGCAACGTGCATAGATAATATCTTTATAATAATATCAGGCAACGTGCATAGATAATATCTTTATAATAATATCATAGATAAACAGAACATTGTGTTTAAGCGGCCCGTGCGTGGACTCAAAATCTCCCTCCAGGGCGAGGCCACTTCTCACCCCCAGGGTGTCGTACTGGTACTATATATTCATACGGTCATAATGTACAGCGTAATACAGTAGCAGTGAAACACTGATACTAGTTTGTGTTATTAGGCTCAGGATGGTGGATTGACATCCAGATGAAATCAAAGAGACATTTTACCTTCATAGAGGAGATGACATCGGGGTCATCAGAGGGTCTTCATCCCTCCTCTCAAAGTGGGAAGAACATCTGTGGTGTTTCCCCTGGAAGAGTCAGGAAGAGGAACACAGACCATGAACACTGGACTAGAAACACAAACCATAAACAATGTGGACTATAGGACGAAAGTCACTCTCACCAAGATGGGGGTCGATAAACAATATATATATTATTTGACCCCTGGTCCCTCTGAGGACCCCTAGGGGCCCCGGACCCCCTGTTGAAGACCCCTGCCTCAGCCCATATGCTAATTGTCCAGAGAATGAATAAAGATTCACTCAGTCTTACACACACTATTATCCAAAAGACAAAGATCCCCATGTGCCCAACTTCGTTCTGGGATCTTGCCCTTGCACCGTGAGACTGGGAGGTATAGAGGAGTTACAGAAGAAGAACGTATCTGCACCTACTGTGACATAAATGATATTGAGAATGAGTTCCATTTTCTTTTCTATTGCCCGTTGTATCATGAGCTACGTCAAAAGTTATTTAACAGATGTAAAAATATAGATCTGATGTGGTTAAGTGATGCAGAGCGACTGAGATGGATTTTCGAACAAAAGATATTTGCATTAGCAGAATATATAGAGAAAGCTTGGGACATAAGGACAAAGAAAACTTATATGTGATGTATTATTTTATTTTATGATAATGTTTATTTCTGTTTTTGTTTTGATCAATTGTGTAGCTTCTGTGTGGGAAGTGAACGTTAAATTGTTTATTTATGTTGTTGGTGTCTTATAATCCCGTAAGGGATGGGTCTTAATTGACAAGACACGAAAATAAAAATTCATTCATTCATTCATTCATTCATTCATTCATTCATTCATTCATTCACCCACACACACACACACACACACACACACACACACACACACACACACACACACACACACACACACACACACACACACACGGAGCAATTAGGGGTTCAGTCTTGCTCAAGGACACTTTGACACTTGCCCCCTTTCTGAAACCAGCTCCTCGCCACTCGCCCTACACACTTGCCCTCGATATGTGCGTTCACGCGAGGCTGCGCCATATTAAGCGTCGTCCGAAACCAAGCAGCCTTGAGTGGAAGTGGTTTATAAAGCCCTCAAGAGCGAGTCTGTGCCGATCTAGACTCCAGTGCCTTGTGCAGCCCTGCTCTCTGTCCGCATGGAAACCGCCACCTACAGATGGAAGTACCGCCACAAATAAATGATAAATAAACTCCTAATTGTCCTAAACAATCTTCATCTGATGCAGAATAGACAACGCTCCAACTGATGTTCACAAGGGCTCTTTATTTACCCCACCGTGAAAAAACTATAAATTAAACCACACAAACAAAACAACTTTTAACACAATGATTTATGAACACCATGGATGTATATGAATTGTACTTTTTGACAGTCACGCTGTATTTCCTTTTTCCATATTAATGAAATCCACATGTCACACAAACACACACGATGCAAATTTACAATGCAATATAACTGTACAAACTAAATAACAGGTAACACAATTGCATGATGGTAACCATGGCAACGAATGGTGTCTGTTTCCTGTTTCTGCACAAGGAGGGCGAGTGCATTTCCAAACAGTTTTTTATACCCTGCACCCTAATCAAGGGAACCTGATTCAGCTGGAGGGGCACTTCCTGACGAGGGGACCTCCCGAGAGCACTTCAAGTCAAGGGACTGGTTTCAGAAAGGGCCTATACCTCTGGGGGAGCCCACAGGGATCCAACCTTAACATCACATTGTCAAAAAACAACTAGTGGGAATGTGTGTGCATCATTTCACGGAAATCACATGCCGTTTTCAACATTTGAGGCATTTAGTTGGAAACGGGCAAATCCTGCAAACTTTGGAAGGCAATCTTAGCCAATGGGGATGGAGTATGGGGGTGCGGCAGGGGCGGTATTGCAGTCGCTGTACCGT
>NC_137868.1:1907652-1935152 GCF_963924005.1 Protomyctophum bolini | reverse complement strand
TGTCAGTCCAGCGTCCTGGTCTGTGTTAATGTTGAAATGTCAGTCCAGCGTCCTGGTCTGTGTTAATGTTGAAATGTCAGTCCAGCGTCCTGGTCATGTGTTAATGTTGAAATGTCAGTCCAGCGTCCTGGTCTGTGTTAATGTTGAAATGTCAGTCCAGCGTCCTGGTCTGTGTTAATGTTGAAATGTCAGTCAGGCGTCCTGGTCTGTGTTAATGTGGAAATGTCAGTCCAGCGTCCTGGTCTGTGTTAATGTTGAAATGTCAGTCCAGCGTCCTGGTCTGTGTTAATGTTGAAATGTCAGTCCAGCGTCCTGGTCTGTGTTAATGTTGAAATGTCAGTCCAGCGTCCTGGTCTGTGTTAATGTTGAAATGTCAGTCCAGCGTCCTGGTCTGTGTTAATGTTGAAATGTCAGTCCAGCGTCCTGGTCTGTGTTAATGTTGAAATGTCAGTCCAGCGTCCTGGTCTGTGTTAATGTTGAAATGTCAGTCCAGCGTCCTGGTCTGTGTTAATGTTGAAATGTCAGTCCAGCGTCCTGGTCATGTGTTAATGTTGAAATGTCAGTCCAGCGTCCTGGTCTGTGTTAATGTTGAAATGTCAGTCCAGCGTCCTGGTCTGTGTTAATGTTGGAATGTCAGTCAGGCGTCCTGGTCTGTGTTAATGTTGAAATGT
The DNA here is from genome assembly GCF_963924005.1 of Protomyctophum bolini. Lineage (NCBI taxonomy): Eukaryota > Metazoa > Chordata > Actinopteri > Myctophiformes > Myctophidae > Protomyctophum > Protomyctophum bolini. Next base: position 1,934,481 of record NC_137868.1, on the reverse strand, counting down.
CAGTCCAGCGTCCTGGTCTGTGTTAATGTTGAAATGTCAGTCCAGCGTCCTGGTCTGTGTTAATGTTGAAATGTCAGTCCAGCGTCCTGGTCTGTGTTAATGTTGAAATGTCAGTCCAGCGTCCTGGTCTGTGTTAATGTTGAAATGTCAGTCCAGCGTCCTGGTCTGTGTTAATGTTGAAATGTCAGTCCAGCGTCCTGGTCTGTGTTAATGTTGAAATGTCAGTCCAGCGTCCTGGTCTGTGTTAATGTTGAAATGTCAGTCCAGCGTCCTGGTCTGTGTTAATGTTGAAATGTCAGTCCAGCGTCCTGGTCTGTGTTAATGTTGAAATGTCAGTCCAGCGTCCTGGTCTGTGTTAATGTTGAAATGTGAGTCCAGCGTCCTGGTCTGTGTTAATGTTGAAATGTCAGTCCAGCGTCCTGGTCTGCGTTAATGTTGAAAAGTCAGTCCAGCATCCTGGTCTGTGTTAATGTTGAAATGTCAGTCCAGCGTCCTGGTCTGTGTTAATGTTGAAATGTCAGTCCAGCGTCCTGGTCTGTGTTAATGTTGAAATGTCAGTCCAGCGTCCTGGTCTGTGTTAATGTTGAAATGTCAGTCCAGCGTCCTGGTCTGTGTTAATGTTGAAATGTCAGTCCAGCGTCCTGGTCTGTGTTAATGTTGAAATGTCAGTCCAGCGTCCTGGTCTGTGTAATGTTGAAATGTCAGTCCAGCGTCCTGGTCTGTGTTAATGTTGAAATGTCAGTCCAGCGTCCTGGTCTGTGTTAATGTTGAAATGTCAGTCCAGCGTCCTGGTCATGTGTTAATGTTGAAATGTCAGTCCAGCGTCCTGGTCTGTGTTAATGTTGAAATGTCAGTCCAGCGTCCTGGTCTGTGTTAATGTTGAAATGTCAGTCCAGCGTCCTGGTCTGTGTTAATGTTGAAATGTCAGTCCAGCGTCCTGGTCTGTGTTAATGTTGAAATGTCAGTCCAGCGTCCTGGTCTGTGTTAATGTTGAAATGTCAGTCCAGCGTCCTCGTCTGTGTTAATGTTGAAATGTCAGTCCAGCGTCCTGGTCTGTGTTAATGTTGAAATGTCAGTCCAGCGTCCTGGTCTGTGTTAATGTTGAAATGTCAGTCCAGCGTCCTGGTCTGTGTTAATGTTGAAATGTCAGTCCAGCGTCCTGGTCTGTGTTAATGTTGAAATGTGAGTCCAGCGTCCTGGTCTGTGTTAATGTTGAAATGTATCGCAGAGCGTCAGAGAGGAATCGACCGACACCAGATAATAATCATGGTTCAAGGTTTGCGCTTTATCGTCACATCGTGTGTACGTGACCCGTGGCCAATTAAGTCACAAACCGTCGTCATCAAAGAACCTTCATATTAAGCAACACAGTAATCATATCTTTAAGGTGCACTGTGTTAAAGTGTGGTGTGCCCAATAAACCACTCTGCAAAGACCTCGCCACGTTCTTTGAACGAGGTTAAAGTCCTCTTAAATGCAATATAAGGACACTCAGGTTCGGACCAGATTAAAAGAGCAATATGATATGATTTAAGAAATCAATAAAAAAATCTCAAATCACAAATCACAAATCACAAATCACATGGGTAGGGGGTTGAATGCAGCTTTGTAAAAATGAGTCTTAAGGAGTGATTTAAAACTCGGCACAGACTGATGACACCATCCCTGATGATGTCACGTGATGTCACATGCTCTCTCTCACCCCGACCGAGAGTGTAGAGTAGGAGAGTAGCGACACACTTTGATCTCGCCTCAAAGCAGGTGCTATGGGCTATAGTTCCACACACTGGAACTATCCCATTGAGACAAAGCAGGGTGCTATGGGCTATAGTTCCACACATTGGAACTATCCCATTGAGACAAAGCAGGGTGCTATGGGCTATAGTTCCACATATTGGAACTATCCCATTGAGACAAAGCAGGGTGCTATGGGCTATAGTTCCAAACATTGGAACTATCCCATTGAGACAAAGCGGGGTGCTATGAGCTATAGTTCCACACATTGGAACTATCCCATTGAGACAAAGCGGGGTGCTATGGGCTATAGTTCCAAACATTGCTCCTATAGCTGGAACTATCCCATTGAGACAAAGTGGGGTGCTATGGGCTATAGTTCCAAACATTGGAACTATCCCATTGAGACAAAGCGGGGTGCTATGGGCTATAGTTCCACACATTGGAACTATCCCATTGAGACAAAGCAGGGTGCTATGAGCTATAGTTCCACACATTGGAACTATCCCATTGAGACAAAGTGGGTGCTATGGGCTATAGTTCCACACATTGGAACTATCCCATTGAGACAAAGCAGGGTGCTATGGGCTATAGTTCCAAACATTGCTCCTATAGCTGGAACTATCCCATTGAGACAAAGCGGGGTGCTATGGGCTATAGTTCCACACATTGGAACTATCCCATTGAGACAAAGCGGGGTGCTATGGGCTATAGTTCCACACACTGGAACTATCCCATTGAGACAAAGCGGGGTGCTTATGGGCTATAGTTCCAAACATTGCTCCTATAGCTGGAACTATCCCATTGAGACAAAGCGGGGTGCTATGGGCTATAGTTCCAAACATTGGAACTATCCCATTGAGACAAAGCGGGGTGCTTATGGGCTATAGTTCCAAACATTGGAACTATCCCATTGAGACAAAGCGGGGTGCTATGGGCTATAGTTCCAAACATTGGAACTATCCCATTGAGACAAAGCGGGGTGCCTATGGGCTATAGTTCCAAACATTGGAACTATCCCATTGAGACAAAGCGTGGTGCCTATGGGCTATAGTTCCACACATTGCTCCTATATGGATGGAACTATATCCCATTGAGATAGAATGAGCACTTCCGCATTCCGTTGTTACAATGGGAGTCAACGCTAGTTTACTTACTATAATAACTCTGCTGCCGACCCAAACACACACACACACACACACACACACACACACACACACACACACACACACACACACTCGTGACTCTAAGGTGTCGTCCATTTTAGAACCAGTGAAAAACACAATGTAAAATATATTTTCCTATAGTGTGAACTCAATACCTCATTTATGTTGACAAAACAAATAAATATATTTTTTCCTCTCATGGTGTCAACTCATATAGATTAAAAGAATACTTCATTTATGTTGACAAAACAAATAAATATATATTTTCCTCTCATGGTGTCAACTCATATAGATTAAAAGAATACTTCATTTATGTTGACAAAACAAATAAATATATATTTTCCTCTCATGGTGTCAACTCAGATAGATTAAAAGAATACCTCATTTATGTTGACAAAACTAATATATATATTTTTTCCTCTCATGGTGTCAACTCAGATAGATTAAAAGAATACCTCATTTATGTTGACAAAACAAATAAATATATTTTTTCCTCTCATGGTGTCAACTCAGATAGATTAAAAGAATACCTCATTTATGTTGACAAAACTAATATATATATTTGTTTTTCTCCTCGCACACTTAAAAGAACAGTGTCAGTGTAGATCACACAGAGAAATACTCCCACCTACTGGGAGAAATACTCCCATACCTGGCTACTGGGAGAAATACATCCCAGCCTGTCAAAGTGGGCAGGGGTGAGGTGGGGTGAGGCCAAGTAGGAGCCTGACCAGTTTGTTTTGGGAGGTCTGGAGCCTAGTTTTAAGGGCCTTTGAGGTGCTGTGGTACCAGGAGGTGGAGGCATAGTCAAAGAAACCTTGTACGAGGGCTCCTGTTAAGGTCTTCAAGGCTTCAGACACTCGACATTTCTGTTAGGTAATCCATGAGTGTTGGCAAACAAGAAACAACACCCCCCCCCCCCATCTGAATAAAAACAGCTCACAGAATGAGGGGGGGGGGGGGGGGGAGGCGCGGGATGGGTCCACTGGTTAATATTACGCTGGCCTTGGTAAAGTAAACTACAACATGAACAACCCTGTATGTTATAACATACAACACCCTGTAGCCTATGTTATAACAAACAGGGTGTTGTATGTTATAACTTATAACATACAACACCCTGTATGGAATACAGGGTAGCTACCCTGTATGACTATAACAATAACAAGGCAAAAAAAGGAAAGGTACCATGTTTACCCAGGGTAACCGGACTAAGGAAAGGAAAGGTACCATGTTTACCCAGGGTAACTGGACTAAGGAAAGGAAAGGTACCATGTTTACCCAGGGTAACTGGACTAAGGAAAGGAAAGGTACTATGTTTACCCAGGGTAACCGGACTAAGGAAAGGAAAGGTACCATGTTTACCCAGGGTAACTGGACTAAGGAAAGGAAAGGTACTATGTTTACCCAGGGTAACTGGACTAAGGAAAGGAAAGGTACTATGTTTACCCAGGGTAACTGGACTAAGGAAAGGAAAGGTACTATGTTTACCCAGGGTAACTGGACTAAGGAAAGGAAAGGTACTATGTTTACCCAGGGTAACTGGACTAAGGAAAGGAAAGGTACTATGTTTACCCAGGGTAACTGGACTAAGGAAAGGAAAGGTACTATGTTTACCCAGGGTAACTGGACTAAGGAAAGGAAAGGTACTATGTTTACCCAGGGTAACTGGACTAAGGAAAGGAAAGGTACTATGTTTACCCAGGGTAACTGGACTAAGGAAAGGAAAGGTACTATGTTTACCCTGCAGGGTAACTGGACTAAGGAAAGGAAAGGTACTATGTTTACCCAGGGTAACTGGACTAAGGAAAGGAAAGGTACTATGTTTACCCTGCAGGGTAACTGGACTAAGCTCAATAACTTGTTTACAGCCAGGCCCTGCTCATAGAACATTTCATGGTAGGGGTTCAATGCCTTGTCCAAGGGCACTTCAGCGGTGGTCATTTTAACGTGCCGGTCCGGGGATACGAACTATAGCGACCTTTCCGGTATCAAGACCGCTCCGGCAAACCGTTCGACCACCGCTGCCTAAAGGCCATATCGGTATCGGAAACAGTCTCAACATAATACAGATTATTTAATCGGTTTTCACCAGCAATAAAATAAATACAATTTAAAAAGTCATCTGCATTTAATTTGTGTAGGCCTACTGATCTAATTATTTCGTCATTCAGTTGTGAAAACAGACACTTGGAAAAGAGTATAATGCTATTTTTTGATTGATTGAATACTTTATTAACAGGCTTTGGGCCAATAAGCCCATATAAGGGCCTCTAGGCTTGTTTCCATTGTGGTCCTCTGTTTAATATCGGAATCGGTCAGAATATATGACCCTGCAAATAATCGGATATAACATTTTAGACTGCTCGCCATTCGTGGGTTCATGGAATGTCCATGACAGAAGTCTAGCTATAACCCTAACATCCTGCCTATCACTAGAGCAGTCAGCAGAGGGCGCCATTGCACCACTTTTCAGTGCACAAAATGACAGCACTTTGAAGATGTCTTTATTTACTGTAGTCTTGGTGTATTTACGTTTGTCATAACTTTATGTATGTATTTAATACATTTAATAATTTAAATGCCCCTGTAATGTGGCTGATATTTTATTTAAATGTCTATATTTACATTTAAATAAAATATCAGCCACATTACAGGGGCATTTAAATAAAGTATCCACAGCCTGTGGATACTTTATTTGTATGTCCCTGTAGCCAACACCAACTAGTTACTGCAGAGGGAGGTCTAGTCAACACCAACTAGTTACTGCAGAGTGAGGTCTAGTCAACACCAACTAGTTACTGCAGAGGGAGGTCTAGTCAACACCAACTAGTTACTGCAGAGGGAGGTCTAGTCAACACCAACTAGTTACTGCAGAGGGAGGTCTAGTCAACACCAACTAGTTACTGCAGAGGGAGGTCTAGTCAACACCAACTAGTTACTGCAGAGGGAGGTCTAGTCAACACCAACTAGTTACTGCAGAGGGAGGTCTAGCCAACACCAACTAGTTACTGCAGAGTGAGGTCTAGTCAACACCAACTAGTTACTGCAGAGTGAGGTCTAGTCAACACCAACTAGTTACTGCAGAGGGAGGTCTAGTCAACACCAACTAGTTACTGCAGAGGGAGGTCTAGTCAACACCAACTAGTTACTGCAGAGGGAGGTCTAGTCAACACCAACTAGTTACTGCAGAGGGAGGTCTAGCCAACACCAACTAGTTACTGCAGAGTGAGGTCTAGTCAACACCAACTAGTTACTGCAGAGTGAGGTCTAGTCAACACCAACTAGTTACTGCAGAGGGAGGTCTAGTCAACACCAACTAGTTACTGCAGAGTGAGGTCTAGTCAACACCAACTAGTTACTGCAGAGGGAGGTCTAGTCAACACCAACTAGTTACTGCAGAGGGAGGTCTAGTCAACACCAACTAGTTACTGCAGAGGGAGGTCTAGCCAACACCAACTAGTTACTGCAGAGTGAGGTCTAGTCAACACCAACTAGTTACTGCAGAGGGAGGTCTAGTCAACACCAACTAGTTACTGCAGAGGGAGGTCTAGTCAACACCAACTAGTTACTGCAGAGGGAGGTCTAGTCAACACCAACTAGTTACTGCAGAGGGAGGTCTAGTCAACACCAACTAGTTACTGCAGAGGGAGGTCTAGCCAACACCAACTAGTTACTGCAGAGTGAGGTCTAGTCAACACCAACTAGTTACTGCAGAGTGAGGTCTAGTCAACACCAACTAGTTACTGCAGAGTGAGGTCTAGTCAACACCAACTAGTTACTGCAGAGTGAGGTCTAGTCAACACCAACTAGTTACTGCAGAGGGAGGTCTAGTCAACACCAACTAGTTACTGCAGAGGGAGGTCTAGTCAACACCAACTAGTTACTGCAGAGGGAGGTCTAGTCAACACCAACTAGTTACTGCAGAGGGAGGTCTAGTCAACACCAACTAGTTACTGCAGAGGGAGGTCTAGCCAACATCAACTAGTTACTGCAGAGTGAGGTCTAGTCAACACCAACTAGTTACTGCAGAGGGAGGTCTAGTCAACACCAACTAGTTACTGCAGAGTGAGGTCTAGTCAACACCAACTAGTTACTGCAGAGGGAGGTCTAGTCAACACCAACTAGTTACTGCAGAGGGAGGTCTAGTCAACACCAACTAGTTACTGCAGAGTGAGGTCTAGTCAACACCAACTAGTTACTGCAGAGTGAGGTCTAGTCAACACCAACTAGTTACTGCAGAGGGAGGTCTAGCCAACACCAACTAGTTACTGCAGAGGGAGGTCTAGTCAACACCAACTAGTTACTGCAGAGGGAGGTCTAGTCAACACCAACTAGTTACTGCAGAGGGAGGTCTAGCCAACACCAACTAGTTACTGCAGAGGGAGGTCTAGTCAACACCAACTAGTTACTGCAGAGGGAGGTCTAGTCAACACCAACTAGTTACTGCAGAGGGAGGTCTAGTCAACACCAACTAGTTACTGCAGAGTGAGGTCTAGTCAACACCAACTAGTTACTGCAGAGGGAGGTCTAGTCAACACCAACTAGTTACTGCAGAGGGAGGTCTAGTCAACACCAACTAGTTACTGCAGAGGGAGGTCTAGTCAACACCAACTAGTTACTGCAGAGGGAGGTCTAGTCAACACCAACTAGTTACTGCAGAGGGAGGTCTAGTCAACACCAACTAGTTACTGCAGAGGGAGGTCTAGTCAACACCAACTAGTTACTGCAGAGTGAGGTCTAGTCAACACCAACTAGTTACTGCAGAGGGAGGTCTAGTCAACACCAACTAGTTACTGCAGAGGGAGGTCTAGTCAACACCAACTAGTTACTGCAGAGGGAGGTCTAGTCAACACCAACTAGTTACTGCAGGGGGAGGTCTAGTCAACACCAACTAGTTACTGCAGAGGGAGGTCTAGTCAACACCAACTAGTTACTGCAGAGGGAGGTCTAGTCAACACCAACTAGTTACTGCAGAGTGAGGTCTAGTCAACACCAACTAGTTACTGCAGAGGGAGGTCTAGTCAACACCAACTAGTTACTGCAGAGGGAGGTCTAGTCAACACCAACTAGTTACTGCAGAGGGAGGTCTAGTCAACACCAACTAGTTACTGCAGAGGGAGGTCTAGTCAACACCAACTAGTTACTGCAGAGGGAGGTCTAGTCAACACCAGCTAGTTACTGCAGAGGGAGGTCTAGTCAACACCAACTAGTTACTGCAGAGGGAGGTCTAGTCAACACCAACTAGTTACTGCAGAGTGAGGTCTAGTCAACACCAACTAGTTACTGCAGAGGGAGGTCTAGTCAACATCAACTAGTTACTGCAGAGGGAGGTCTAGTCAACACCAACTAGTTACTGCAGAGGGAGGTCTAGTCAACACCAACTAGTTACTGCAGAGGGAGGTCTAGTCAACACCAACTAGTTACTGCAGAGGGAGGTCTAGCCAACACCAACTAGTTACTGCAGAGGGAGGTCTAGTCAACACCAACTAGTTACTGCAGAGGGAGGTCTAGTCAACACCAACTAGTTACTGCAGAGGGAGGTCTAGTCAACACCAACTAGTTACTGCAGAGTGAGGTCTAGTCAACACCAACTAGTTACTGCAGAGTGAGGTTTTTGATTGATTGATTGAAATATTTATCAACAGTTTGTAGAATTACAGTACATTTCAAGCACAAACTCAATACAGAGACTGTTAACTGTGAGTGGACGACCCAATTAAGCATTACACTTGTTTACAACAGGGTCCACATTGTTCAATTCATCAAAACAGGTCTAGCCTGTTTTGTGTTAATGTCTCTCTGAAAGATTGAAATAAACTATTCATTCATTCCAACTATGGCTTATCAATGAAACCTATATATTATAAACTCGTTACGGCCAGAGGCCACTATAGGCTGTCCAACTATGGCTTATCAATGCTCTGCTTGCTGCTGTACTTTGAAATGAAAGACTGTCTGCGCTCGGACAGTCTGAGGCAGACAGTCTGAGTCAAGCCCAACACACACCTCAGAAGATGTCAATCATAATATGAACACACGTGTTGTTACACCTCAGAAGATGTCAATCATATTATGAACACACGTGTTGTTACACCTCAGAAGATGTCAAACATAATATGAACACACGTGTTGTTACACCTCAGAAGATGTCAATCATATTATGAACACACGTCTCGAAGATGTCATGAGACAAATACAACAAAAAGAAAAGACCACTCTCAATGCTGCATGTATATTGTTAAAAAAAAAGGATTTATGGACAATTGGACATGTTTTAGGTTTGAATAAAAAGGTCTAATTCAAATAGTGCATGATACAAGTCAAGAACAAGAAATGCTCAATTTTATTGCATTTGTAAAAACAAAAGAAAACAAAATGAAATATAGTGACAGACATAGTTGACGAAATAAGAAATGGCCTGCATTGTTCCTCAGTGCTGTTGTATGAAGATGATTGTCAAAGTGCTACAGCAGACTGGATTCTAAACGTCACTACAGAGCAAGTGCAGAACATTAAACGCCATAGGAAAACACACACATATATATATATATATATATATATATATATATATTAAAAAAAAAAATTAAAACCGAGATGCGTTACTCCAAAACACAGTCACCATCATCTAAATCTAAAGTACTTTTAATACTAGAAAGCTACTTTATTTCTTTTAAGTGCATAATAATTATATACAATGCGGCCAAAAACGTTTAGCTGCAAATTAACCACTGTAGTCCCTTAGTGTGGGGGCGAGGGTTTTCTACCTGCGGCCAGCAGGGGGAGCAAAGTGCTGCGTAACGAGCTATAGTAGATCAGACATTTTCTGCTTAACCCCGTTTGGACCTGAGCTCCATTCTGCAAATGTCTTCTAAATATTGACAGTTTTCAGAAAAAAACCCATGTTTCTGTGTCAGTGATTCTCACAGGGTTAAAACCCCATGTTTCTGTGTCAGTGATTCTCACAGGGTTAAAACCCCATGTTTCTGTGTCAGTGATTCTCACAGGGTTAAAACCCCATGTTTCTGTGTCAGTGGTTCTCGAACATTTTTATGTCAAGGACCCCCCACAAATATATGTAATTGGCCACCGACACCCATCTGAAAATATGATGTTCCAGGGACCCCCCCCCCCCCCCAGGGACCCCCAAGAAGCAAAGCTTTGAGTTAAAAACCGTTCGCTCTGAAAGAATATATATTCAAACGCCACATTTTCAGGATCTTTTCTAAAACAGCAGATCTACAAGCTCTACAGCGCGCCACTCGGTGCCTCGCTACGAGCTTGTAGATCTGCTATAGGGGCGTCATTTGAAGGGCATCAGTTGGCAACAATTGGCAACCCCCCCCCCCCCCCCCATAACGTTCACATTTAACCGTTTTCTTTTTTTTTGCAGATGAATCTGATTTCATCAATCGATGTCCATCCGAGAAGTTCCAACTCTTTAAAAAGTGCTATAATATTGCATGACAAACTGTTTACATTTACTAACAACCACTTTCAACGCGGTCGTCCATATCTTGGGAATGTGATTATTGGGGCGAATATTTTCAAACCATTTCGTTTTCCAAACAAATAGGGGAAAATAGTGGATCTGCAACAAGGTCTCCTTCTGAAGGAAAAGGAGGGGGGACCTTGGAGAGAGAGCCCCGTGGGAAGGATTTAAGTGGTCAAGATGCAGCCTTTCTTGGTGAGACCGTAGTAACCCCATTCTGACCTGAGATCAGATTCATATACGAGGTTTCCACTGGGACACACACTGGTCTGATTATAACCCCATTCTGACCCGAGATCAGATTCTAAAAAATGTCAGTCGTTCTTCGATTTTTATAAAAAACAGCAGACCTACAAGCTCGTAGCGCGCCACTCGGTGGCGCGCTACGAGCTTGTAGGTCTGCTGTTTTTCAGTAGCTAAAGCATAGCATGATGCTAAAACCAAAATGCGTTCCCGTTCAGAATGGGTTTTAAAGCCTTTCTGGCGTGCTTGGTAAGACCCCTGATTTCATATGGCTTGGATGATTACATTACATTACATTACATTACAGTACATGACAAAAACAAAAATGATATACTATAAGGAGAAAAACAAAAAAAAAAAGCCTTTACAGAGTTTTTGCCAAGTGGAAATCGGCATAATCGAACAAATACATTTGCATATTCATTTATCATACATGACATTGTTTTTGCGGATAAAGAGAAATGAGTTATAAAACGACGCGTATAATATATTTATAATATAGGGTTGTTTCTTCCGTCGAGCACACAACTACAAGACAAAGGGACATTATATTTACCCAGAATGCATTTGGATAGGACAAAATGAGTGAACCTTAATATGCTCACAAATTCACAATCATAGCGTGAAAAGGAGAGTGTGTGTGTGTGTGTACGCACGCACACACACACACACACACACACACACACACACACACACACACGCACACACACACACGCGCACGCACGCACACACACACACACACACACGCACGCACGCACACACGCACACACAAAGCATACAAATTGCTTTGATATAATGAAAAAAGCTGACGGAGAGAAAAGGCGATTGGAAATGCACACATTTAACATTAAAATGCTTGGATTCATAAAATTACAAAAGCTGCATTATGTGAATCTTTGTTGAATTCACCGCGAGGCATCGAGACGGCTAGTAATCCACCCTTATCCTTTATCCTGTATCCTTTATCCTTTAACCATTAACCATTTCCAGCCCGCTATTTCCGAAACGGCTGATCTACGAAGCGGCGCAGATAACGCAACTCGCTGCGAGCTCGCTGCTCTTCAAAGGGACTCCTCCCAACATGGTTTAAAATGTCTACTCTTTGAATCCATCCCCCTCCCCCACCCGCACCCTCCACGACTTAAAACATGGTTTAAAATGTCTACTCTTTGAATCCATCCCCCTCCCCCACCCGCACCCTCCACGACTTAAAACAAATAATAATAATAATAATAATAAAGAAATGCTTCAGTCATTGTCATTCGCTCCATCCGTAGATGAAAGGCTTCCGTTTCCCACCAAAGGCAGCTTGAAGGAAGATCTGATATTTTTGAAAAAATCGTGAAAATGTGGCTTTTGGATATAATGTTATTTCAGAGCGGACGTTTTAACTCAAATCTTCCCTGGAACAACATATTTTCAGATGGGGGAAGAATATATATTCAAAGACTTGATTGAGGCACATTTTAACGATTTAAAAAAAAAAAAAAAAAAAAAAAAAAAAAAAAGCAGATCTAGCTCCAAGCTCGTAGCGCGGAACCAGCTGTAGTTCTAATAAACGTGTTAGTACTAGTTGATGTACGATATAATCGTTGGCAAATCGGCCATAAAAAAATGAATCGTATCGGAAACAGTCTCAAAATAATCCAGATTATGTTCACAGATATTGATGACGCAATAACAATAAAGTGACCATCATTGGCTCTGTCGCTTTAGCTTTGTGTATTTCTATAATGTCTGAAGGCAGTATAATATATAATATATAATATATAATATTATAATATCTGATCAGATATGACCCTATAATAGTACAGTAGCTGCATCGGAGACAGGTTCACGCTGAATATGCTAAAATAAAGAAGCTGTAATGTTGTCTCTCACATAAGCCCTATAGTCTGTGTGTCTGCCTCCCCAGAGACACGTCGTTAGTTAAACCAGCATAGTGAGTACATTTCTTTTGTTGAAATTAAAAAAAAAACGTTGTGACTTTGTGTTTATGGTTTTAAGCGACGGCGTTAAACGGAGACGTAAGAATTCACACGGTTCTCTTAGCTAGCGCGGTCGGAGGAAACACATGGACTCACTGGCCTTGGAACGTCTCGGGATCCCCCAGGAGGAAGTCACTGATGTTGCTCTGGAGGAGATGGGGAAGTCTGGAGCTCTCTGGTGGAGCTGTTGCCCCCCGCGACCCGACTACGGATAAGCGGTTGTAGATGGATGGATGGATGGATGGATGGATGGTGCCAGAGAGGAGGTTCTGAACCGGGCCTGGTGCCAGAGAGGAGGTTCTGAACCGGGCCTGGTGCCAGAGAGGAGGTTCTGAACCGGGCCTGGTCCCAGAGAGGAGGTTCTGAACCGGGCCTGGTGCCAGAGAGGAGGTTCTAAACCGGGTCTGGTCCCAGCCGGAGGTTCTGAGGAGGGGGGGGAGGCTGCTCTGGGAGGAGGCCAGCCGTTCCGTTCTGTGGCGTCGACACATTCCCAGCGCTCTGAAACTGACCAGGAAACATGAAATTATGAAAACGTCTATTTTGTAATTGTCATTAGCGAACAAGTCGGTGTGTGTGTGTGTGTGTGTGTGTGTGTGTGTGTGTGTGTGTGTGTGTGTGTGTGTGTGTGTGCGCATTACGGACATACACGTACAGACACACACAGAGACTTTTATAGATGGATTTTGTCATATCTGCCATGTTTGTGATCACGAAGCCTAAAATACAAGCAGAAATGCACATCGTAACGTTTCCAGCATCGACGACGCCCCCCTAGTGGTGCCGGATGAGGCTGCGTGGCGGTCAGTCTCACCTGCACGGTGCGCGGCTGATGACGATCCGCCGCCAACGCCTTGATGCTGCTCTGAGGGCCGGCGGGACGCTGCTGGTGGTGGTGGTACAGGACGCCGGTGTCCACGCCCCACACCGGAGGAGGGCGTTGGCCGTTAGCCGCTGCCTCCGCTGGCCCAGAAGACAGCGTTCCGCTCAGGCTCTGGCCTGAGGACACAAAGTTAAGGCCTGGCATGCGGGGAGGAGGAGGAGGAGGAGGAGGAGGAGCAGAAGTAGTAGTAGAAGAAGAAGCTGCGTTCGGAAGGCCCTGGTGGATGTATGCGTGCTGCAGCTGGGGCTGCAGGCCGTGCTGCAGCTGGGGCTGCAGGCCGACTGCAGGCTGCAGGCCGTGCTGCTGTTGGGGCTGCAGGCCGTGGGGCTGCTGGGGCTGCAGGCCGACTGCAGGCTGCAGGCCGTGGGGCTGCAGCTGGGGCTGCAGGCCGTGCTGCTGCTGAGGCTGCAGGCCGACTGCAGGCTGCAGGCCGTGCTGCAGCTGGGGCTGCAGGCCGCTCGGATCCACGTGGAACAACGTGGCGCTGCCGCCGCCTGGGCTTAAGAAGCCATAGCTGTTATTCACTGCAGCCTGATAAGGTTTGGCTACGTAACACAACTGCTGCTGCTGCTGCTGCGTACACTGGACAGGTTGTGGGACGGGGAACGCATGCTGCTGCTGTTGTGGGACTGGGAACGCATGCTGCTGCTGTTGTGGGACTGGGAACGCATGCTGCTGCTGTTGTGGGACTGGGAACGCATGCTGCTGCTGCTGTGGGACTGGGAACGCATGCTGCTGCTGTTGTGGGACTGGGAACGCATGCTGCTGCTGCTGTGGGACTGGGAACGCATGCTGCTGCTGCTGTTGTGGGACTGGGAACGCATGCTGCTGCTGCTGTTGTGGGACTGGGAACGCATGCTGCTGCTGTTGTGGGACTGGGAACGCATGCTGCTGCTGCTGTGGGACTGGGAACGCATGCTGCTGCTGTTGTGGGACTGGGAACGCATGCTGCTGCTGCTGCTGGCATGACTGTTGGTACTGCTGTGGCGTCACTGCAAGTGTCTGTGGATGTGAAGGCTGCTGCTGGCTGCTGTGTGCTTGTTGTTGTGGTTTGTACTGAAATGAATGGGGCAGGGACTGTTGCCGGGACTGGGGCAGGGACTGAGGCAGGGACTGGGGCATGGGTTGTTGCAGGCACTGAGGCAGGGACTGTTGCAGGGACTGTTGCAGGCACTGAGGCAGGGACTGGGGCATGGGTTGTTGCCGGGACTGGGGCAGGGACTGTTGCAGGGACTGTTGCAGGGACTGTTGCAGGCACTGAGGCAGGGACTGTTGCAGGCACTGAGGCAGGGACTGTTGCAGGCACTGAGGCAGGGACTGGGGCAGGGACTGTTGCAGGGACTGGGGCAGGGACTGTTGCAGGGACTGGGGCAGGGACTGTGGCATGGGTTGTTGCATGGACTGTTGCAGGGACTGTTGCAGGGCCTGGGGCAGGGCCTGGGGCAGGGCCTGGGGCAGGGCCTGGGGCAGCTGCAGCGGCTGAGGCAGGGTGTTTTGCTGTTCCTCCCAACAAGAAGTCACGGCCGGCTGTTGGGCCGAGGCCGACTGCTGCCGCGGCGCGGCGGCCGTGCCGCCGCGGTGCTGAAACAGAGCGGCGGACGAGCCGCTGAGGTCCGGACCGCCCAGGACGCCGTCCGCCCGCTGCAGGGACTCCTGCACGTAGGACAGGATGTCCTCGGTGAAGTCGGGGATGGCGTGGTCCAGCGGCTGCTCCAGCTCCACGGACAGGAAGGCGGTGTCCTGCTGGAACAGCTCCAGGTCCTCCCGGCAGATGCCCAGGCTGGTCATGAAGCTCCACAGCTCCGCGTCCTCCTCCGCGGGCGGCGGAGGCCTGCAGCAGCGCTGCTGCAGGCCTCCGCCTCCCGGAGACTCCAGCTTGAACACGGAGCTGTCGGAGAACGTCGACAGGAAGCTCTCCTGCCAGCTGCTGGAGAAGACGCGGCCGCGGCCGCAGTCCCCTCCGCCTCCGCCCGCCGGTCGGGACGACGTGTGGCGCTCGCCGCCGTGACACGGGTAGATGGACTTCATGTCCTGTTTCATCAGCGAGCCCAGCAGAGAGTCTGGGTTCAGCGTGTCCGTTTCCTGCTTTCAAATCAAATCAAAATCAAAATGCATTTGAACCCATTCTGACCCGAGATCAGATTCATACGAGGTTTCCACTGGACACACACTGGTCTGATTAATAGGCAAACGTTTATAAAAAATCACACCAGTGTGAACTGAGTGGTTCAACTCCCCTCTCCCCATGACTCTCTCGCTCTCTCTCTCTGTAATTAGCACTAGGTAACAGTGCAACACTATCTCTCTCTCTCTCTCTCTCTCTCTCTGTTTCTGGCACCACAGCGCCACTTTTGCCCCTACTGGTACTCATAGCCACACACATAGCCACACACGGACATTGCTGTTCCTTGGAGTGGTTGCAACGCTCAAAAATATCAAATTATCCTATACATTCTCTAATTCCGTAGACTTCTTGTAAACGTGTAACAATAATGTAACTCTTGAGAGCGTAACAGTGTAACCAAATGGACCTTTATCGTTACGTTTCCGGGCGTGCACAGTCAAAAGCTCACCTGGTTGTTGTTGGTGGTGGTGGGCGGGGGACTCCCCTCCACCGGGGGCGCTGCAGGGAGGTCGGAGTCGTAAAGCACGGCCTCCCCCTTGGCGTAGGTGAACGGCAGCAGAGCGCTCCTCTTCTTCATGTGTTCCTCTCCCTCCTCGTCCCTAGAAACACACCGCCAAAAAGATTTAACCCTCCTCGTCCCTAGAAACACACCGCCAAAAAGATTTAACCCTCCTGGTCCCTAGAAACACACCGCAAAGATTTAACCTTCCTCGTCCCTAGAAACACACCGCAAAGATTTAACCCTCCTCGTCCCTAGAAACACACCGCAAAGATTTAACCTCCTCGTCCCTAGAAACACACCGCAAAGATTTAACCCTCCTGGTCCCTAGAAACACAACGCAATGATTTAACCTCCTCGTCCCTAGAAACACACCGCAAAGATTTAACCCTCCTCGTCCCTAGAAACACACCGCAAAGATTTAACCCTCCTGGTCCCTAGAAACACACCGCAAAGATTTAACCTCATCGTCCCTAGAAACACACCGCAAAGATTTAACCTCATCGTCCCTAGAAACACACCGCAAAGATTTAACACTCCTCGTCCCTAGAAACACACCGCAAAGATTTAACCCTCCTCGTCCCTAGAAACACACCGCAAAGATTTAACCCTCCTCGTCCCTAGAAACACACCGCCAAAAAGATTTAACCCTCCTGGTCCCTAGAAACACACCGCAAAGATTTAACCCTCCTCGTCCCTAGAAACACACCGCAAAGATTTAACCCACCTCGTCCCTGGAAACACACCGCAAAGATTTAACCCTCCTCGTCCCTAGAAACACACCGCAAAGATTTAACCCTCCTCGTCCCTAGAAACACACCGCAAAGATTTAACCCTCCTGGTCCCTAGAAACACACCGCAAAGATTTAACACTCCTCGTCCCTAGAAACACACCGCAAAGATTTAACCTTCCTCGTCCCTAGAAACACACCGCAAAGATTTAACCCTCCTGGTCCCTAGAAACACACCGCAAAGATTTAACACTCCTCGTCCCTAGAAACACACCGCAAAGAGATTTAACCTCCTCGTCCCTAGAAACACACCGCAAAGATTTAACCCTCCTGGTCCCTAGAAACACACCGCAAAGATTTAACACTCCTCGTCCCTAGAAACACACCGCAAAGATTTAACCCTCCTCGTCCCTAGAAACACACCGCAAAGATTTAACCTTCCTCGTCCCTAGAAACACACCGCAAAGATTTAACCTTCCTCGTCCCTAGAAACACACCGCCAAAAAGATTTAACCCTCCTCGTCCCTAGAAACACACCGCAAAGATTTAACCCACCTCGTCCCTGGAAACACACCGCAAAGATTTAACCCTCCTCGTCCCTAGAAACACACCGCAAAGATTTAACCCTCCTCGTCCCTAGAAACACACCGCAAAGATTTAACCTTCCTCGTCCCTAGAAACACACCGCAAAGATTTAACCTCCTCGTCCCTAGAAACACACCGCAAAGATTTAACCTTCCTCGTCCCTAGAAACACACCGCAAAGATTTAACCTCCTCGTCCCTAGAAACACACCGCAAAGATTTAACCTCCTCGTCCCTAGAAACACACCGCAAAGATTTAACCTTCCTCGTCCCTAGAAACACACCGCAAAGATTTAACCCTCCTCGTCCCTAGAAACACACCGCAAAGATTTAACCCTCCTCGTCCCTAGAAACACACCGCAAAGATTTAACCTTCCTCGTCCCTAGAAACACACCGCAAAGATTTAACCTTCCTCGTCCCTAGCTATATATCTGGTGTTGTGTTTATAGCCATCTAGATATATATCTATTGTCACGACAAGAGTTGTCTTTGTCCGCGGCGTGAAAGTCTTTAAATAAATACTTTCTGAAAAGTCTATGAGGAAAATTAACAGGGATTTATTTTCCGGGTACTCTCGAGGGGGGGAGTCTATATAGTCTATAGGGACCAGGGCACCCCTCTGTAGATTGGTCTATAGCTGCTGGTGAACAGACGTACGTCAGGACCCGCTCGCTGCAGATGATGAAGTCTGGCCGGGCGTTCTTGTAGACGAGGCGAGCGTTGGACTGAACCCACACCCAGCCGTTGTGTTTGGTCAGCAGCCTGAACACCGTCACCCCGCTCTCTCCGGTCTTCATCACTGTGGTGACACACACACACACACACACACACACACACACACACACACACACACACACACACACACACACACACACACACACACACACACACACACACACACACACACACACACACACACACACACACACACACACACACACACACACACACACACACACGCATGGTCAGATCTACAAAGCTCACAACGCGTGGCGCTGCGGCACGTTGTGAGCTTGTAGATCGGCTGTTTTTTTTACCAGCTGCAAGCTGGTCAATATTAGCTTGCCATAGTTCCGACCGGGTAGTACACACTGGAGATCATTTTCTGCTACTGGTTGCCAAGCCTGCATATTTCCAGCCTAACGTGGATTCATTCACAGTTGCTTGCCTGGTTTGGTTTTTGGAGGCTGCTTAGCTTATTTCTGTCACGACAGTTGCCACCACTGGCAACAACCCAACAATTCAACAATTCTTTAGGGTCACTAATATGAGCATAACAGCGGAGCGCAGCTAAAAAGGAGGGGCTGAATGAAGGACCAAAGGGACGTACTGCGCAGGTGGTGCTCGGAGCAGTGCAGCATGTCTCCAGCGTGGACGAACTGGTAGCCGGATCCTCTGTTGCACAACTCTACGTCAGAGTAACCCATGACCACCTTCCCTCTGTGGAGAGAACACGTCATATTTAATATTTACATACATGACCACCTTCCCTCTGCGGAGAGAAGACATATTTAATATTTACATACATGACCACCTTCCCTCTGTGGAGAGAAGACATATTTAATATTTACATACATGACCACCTTCCCTCTGCGGAGAGAAGACATATTTAATATTTACATACATGACCACCTTCCCTCTGTGGAGAGAACACGTCATATTTAATATTTACATACATGACCACCTTCCCTCTGCGGAGAGAAGACATATTTAATATTTACATACATGACCACCTTCCCTCTGTGGAGAGAACACGTCATATTTAATATTTACATACATGACCACCTTCCCTCTGTGGAGAGAAGACGTCATATTTAATATTTACATACATGACCACCTTCCCTCTGTGGAGAGAAGACATCATATTTAATATTTACATACATGACCACCTTCCCTCTGTACAGAGAACACGTCATATTTAATATTTACATACATGACCAGCTTCCCTCTGCGGAGAGAACACGTCATATTTAATATTTACATACATGACCACCTTCCCTCTGTGGAGAGAAGACATATTTAATATTTACATACATGACCACCTTCCCTCTGTGGAGAGAACACGTCATATTTAATATTTACATACATGACCACCTTCCCTCTGTGGAGAGAACACGTCATATTTAATATTTACATACATGACCAGCTTCCCTCTGTGGAGAGAACACGTCATATTTAATATTTACATACATGACCACCTTCCCTCTGTGGAGAGAACACGTCATATTTAATATTTACATACATGACCACCTTCCCTCTGCGGAGAGAACACGTCATATTTAATATTTACATACATGACCACCTTCCCTCTGTGGAGAGAAGACATCATATTTAATATTTACATACATGACCACCTTCCCTCTGCGGAGAGAACACGACATATTTAATATTTACATACATGACCACCTTCCCTCTGTACAGAGAACACGACATATTTAATATTTACATACATGACCAGCTTCCCTCTGTACAGAGAACACGTCATATTTAATATTTACATACATGACCACCTTCCCTCTGTGGAGAGAACACGTCATATTTAATATTTACATACATGACCAGCTTCCCTCTGTACAGAGAACACGTCATATTTAATATTTACATACATGACCACCTTCCCTCTGTGGAGAGAACACGTCATATTTAATATTTACATACATGACCACCTTCCCTCTGTGGAGAGAACACGTCATATTTAATATTTACATACATGACCAGCTTCCCTCTGTACAGAGAACACGTCATATTTAATATTTACATACATGACCAGCTTCCCTCTGTGGAGAGAACACGTCATATTTAATATTTACATACATGACCACCTTCCCTCTGTACAGAGAACACGACATATTTAATATTTACATACATGACCACCTTCCCTCTGTGGAGAGAACACGTCATATTTAATATTTACATACATGACCACCTTCCCTCTGTGGAGAGAACACGTCATATTTAATATTTACATACATGACCAGCTTCCCTCTGTGGAGAGAACACGTCATATTTAATATTTACATGACCACCTTCCCTCTGTGGAGAGAACACGACATATTTAATATTTACATACATGACCACCTTCCCTCTGCGGAGAGAAGACATATTTAATATTTACATACATGACCACCTTCCCTCTGTACAGAGAACACGTCATATTTAATATTTACATACATGACCACCTTCCCTCTGTACAGAGAACACGACATATTTAATATTTACATACATGACCACCTTCCCTCTGTGGAGAGAACACGCCATATTTAATATTTACATACATGACCACCTTCCCTCTGCGGAGAGAACACGTCATATTTAATATTTACATACATGACCAGCTTCCCTCTGCGGAGAGAAGACATATTTAATATTTACATACATGACCAGCTTCCCTTTGTGGAGAGAACACGCCATATTTAATATTTACATACATGACCACCTTCCCTCTGCGGAGAGAACACGCCATATTTTATATTTACATACATGACCACCTTCCCTCTGCGGAGAGAACACGTCATATTTAATATTTACATACATGACCAGCTTCCCTCTGTACAGAGAACACGTCATATTTAATATTTACATACATGACCACCTTCCCTCTGTGGAGAGAACACGCCATATTTAATATTTACATACATGACCAGCTTCCCTCTGTACAGAGAACACGTCATATTTAATATTTACATACATGACCACCTTCCCTCTGCGGAGAGAACACGTCATATTTAATATTTACATACATGACCAGCTTCCCTCTGTACAGAGAACACGTCATATTTAATATTTACATACATGACCACCTTCCCTCTGCGGAGAGAACACGTCATATTTAATATTTACATACATGACCAGCTTCCCTCTGCGGAGAGAAGACATATTTAATATTTACATACATGACCAGCTTCCCTTTGTGGAGAGAACACGCCATATTTAATATTTACATACATGACCACCTTCCCTCTGCGGAGAGAACACGCCATATTTTATATTTACATACATGACCAGCTTCCCTCTGTACAGAGAACACGACATATTTAATATTTACATACATGACCACCTTCCCTCTGTACAGAGAACACGCCATATTTAATATTTACATACATGACCAGCTTCCCTCTGCGGAGAGAACACGTCATATTTAATATTTACATACATGACCACCTTCCCTCTGTGGAGAGAAGACATATTTAATATTTACATACATGACCACCTTCCCTCTGCGGAGAGAAGACATATTTAATATTTACATACATGACCACCTTCCCTCTGTGGAGAGAACACGTCATATTTAATATTTACATGACCAGCTTCCCTCTGTACAGAGAACACGACATATTTAATATTTACATACATGACCACCTTCCCTCTGTGGAGAGAACACGTCATATTTAATATTTACATACATGACCAGCTTCCCTCTGTGGAGAGAACACGTCATATTTAATATTTACATACATGACCACCTTCCCTCTGTGGAGAGAACACGTCATATTTAATATTTACATACATGACCACCTTCCCTCTGCGGAGAGAACACGTCATATTTAATATTTACATACATGACCACCTTCCCTCTGTGGAGAGAACACGTCATATTTCATATTTACATACATGACCACCTTCCCTCTGCGGAGAGAACACGTCATATTTAATATTTACATACATGACCAGCTTCCCTCTGTGGAGAGAAGACATCATATTTAATATTTACATACATGACCACCTTCCCTCTGCGGAGAGAACACGACATATTTAATATTTACATACATGACCACCTTCCCTCTGTACAGAGAACACGACATATTTAATATTTACATACATGACCAGCTTCCCTCTGTACAGAGAACACGTCATATTTAATATTTACATACATGACCACCTTCCCTCTGTGGAGAGAACACGTCATATTTAATATTTACATACATGACCAGCTTCCCTCTGTACAGAGAACACGTCATATTTAATATTTACATACATGACCACCTTCCCTCTGTGGAGAGAACACGTCATATTTAATATTTACATACATGACCACCTTCCCTCTGTGGAGAGAACACGTCATATTTAATATTTACATACATGACCAGCTTCCCTCTGTACAGAGAACACGTCATATTTAATATTTACATACATGACCAGCTTCCCTCTGTGGAGAGAACACGTCATATTTAATATTTACATACATGACCACCTTCCCTCTGTACAGAGAACACGACATATTTAATATTTACATACATGACCACCTTCCCTCTGTGGAGAGAACACGTCATATTTAATATTTACATACATGACCACCTTCCCTCTGTGGAGAGAACACATCATATTTAATATTTACATGACCACCTTCCCTCTGTGGAGAGAACACGACATATTTAATATTTACATACATGACCACCTTCCCTCTGCGGAGAGAAGACATATTTAATATTTACATACATGACCACCTTCCCTCTGTACAGAGAACACGTCATATTTAATATTTACATACATGACCACCTTCCCTCTGTACAGAGAACACGACATATTTAATATTTACATACATGACCACCTTCCCTCTGTGGAGAGAACACGTCATATTTAATATTTACATACATGACCACCTTCCCTCTGTGGAGAGAACACGACATATTTAATATTTACATACATGACCACCTTCCCTCTGTGGAGAGAACACGTCATATTTAATATTTACATACATGACCACCTTCCCTCTGTGGAGAGAAGACATCATATTTAATATTTACATACATGACCACCTTCCCTCTGTGGAGAGAACACGTCATATTTGATATTTACATACATGACCACCTTCCCTCTGTGGAGAGAACACGTCATATTTAATATTTACATACATGACCACCTTCCCTCTGTGGAGAGAACACGTCATATTTAATATTTACATACATGACCACCTTCCCTCTGTGAAGAGAACACGTCATATTTAATATTTACATACATGACCACCTTCCCTCTGCGGAGAGAAGACATATTTAATATTTACATACATGACCACCTTCCCTCTGTACAGAGAACACGTCATATTTAATATTTACATACATGACCACCTTCCCTCTGTACAGAGAACACGACATATTTAATATTTACATACATGACCACCTTCCCTCTGTGGAGAGAACACGTCATATTTAATATTTACATACATGACCACCTTCCCTCTGTACAGAGAACACGTCATATTTGATATTTACATACATGACCACCTTTGCGGTGCAAATATCACCAATTTTGGTTATGTGTGCAACATGACAACTGTTTTAAAGTATGGAACAGTGAAAACTAAAGTCTCTGTAATGTTTATGTTGTACTATTACTAAAAAGAATATCTAAAATAAAGGGATTTAGCTTAAATTTCATTGAAGCTGGGCTGTTTGTTGCCCTGAGTCTAGAATCTAGATCATTGAAGCTGGGCTGTTTGTTGCCCTGAGTCTAGAATCTAGATCATTGAAGCTGGGCTGTTTGTTGCCCTGAGTCTAGATCATTGAAGCTGGGCTGTTTGTTGCCCTGAGTCTAGAATCTAGATCATTGAAGCTGGGCTGTTTGTTGCCCTGAGTCTAGATCATTCTGCCTACTTCCGGTCCAGGACAGCGGACAGTGAGTGGACTGGGGGGCGACAATAAACGAGGGACCAGCGGACTGTGAGGGAACTCACTTGGAGTCGCAGGCCATGGGGGTGAAGTCCAGCTTGTGCTTGGTCTTGAAGAAGAAGTTCTTGGTGCGTATCTCCAGGATGGCGAGCGGCTGCAGCGGCGAGGCCATGGCGAACAGCGCCAGCTGGGGGGGCACCGCCTTGCCCTGCTCGTCCTTCTCCTTCTGCCCGTGGAGGAACTTCAGCCGCCCGTGGAAGTTCAGCGCCTGAACGGAGACACGTGGTAAGGAGGGAGGAGTCACATGGTAAGGAGGGAGGAGTCACATGGTAAGGAGGGAGGAAAGGAGACACATGGTAAGGAGGGAGGAGTCACATGGTAAGGAGGGAGGAGTCACATGGTAAGGAGGGAGGAGTCACATGGTAAGGAGGGAGGGGAGGAGTCACATGGTAAGGAGGGAGGAAAGGAGTCACATGGTAAGGAGGGAGGAGTCACATGGTAAGGAGGGAGGAAAGGAGACACATGGTAAGGAGGGAGGAGTCACATGGTAAGGAGGGAGGAGTCACATGGTAAGGAGGGAGGAGACACATGGTAAGGAGGGAGGAAAGGAGACACATGGTAAGGAGGGAGGAGTCACATGGTAAGGAGGGAGGAAAGGAGACACATGGTAAGGAGGGAGGAGTCACATGGTAAGGAGGGAGGAGTCACATGGTAAGGAGGGAGGAGTCACATGGTAAGGAGGGAGGAGACACATGGTAAGGAGGGAGGAAAGGAGACACATGGTAAGGAGGGAGGAGTCACATGGTAAGGAGGGAGGAAAGGAGACACATGGTAAGGAGGGAGGAGTCACATGGTAAGGAGGGAGGAAAGGAGACACATGGTAAGGAGGGAGGAGTCACATGGTAAGGAGGGAGGAGTCACATGGTAAGGAGGGAGGGGAGGAGTCACATGGTAAGGAGGGAGGAAAGGAGTCACATGGTAAGGAGGGAGGAAAGGAGACACATGGTAAGGAGGGAGGAGTCACATGGTAAGGAGGGAGGAAAGGAGACACATGGTAAGGAGGGAGGAGTCACATGGTAAGGAGGGAGGAGTCACATGGTAAGGAGGGAGGAGACACATGGTAAGGAGGGAGGAAAGGAGACACATGGTAAGGAGGGAGGAGTCACATGGTAAGGAGGGAGGAGTCACATGGTAAGGAGGGAGGAGTCACATGGTAAGGAGGGAGGAGTCACATGGTAAGGAGGGAGGAGACACATGGTAAGGAGGGAGGAAAGGAGACACATGGTAAGGAGGGAGGAGTCACATGGTAAGGAGGGAGGAAAGGAGACACATGGTAAGGAGGGAGGAGACACATGGTAAGGAGGGAGGAGTCACATGGTAAGGAGGGAGGAAAGGAGACACATGGTAAGGAGGGAGGAGTCACATGGTAAGGAGGGAGGAGTCACATGGTAAGGAGGGAGGAGTCACATGGTAAGGAGGGAGGAGTCACATGGTAAGGAGGGAGGAGAGGAGACACATGGTAAGGAGGGAGGAGTCACATGGTAAGGAGGGAGGAGTCACATGGTAAGGAGGGAGGAGTCACATGGTAAGGAGGGAGGAAAGGAGACACATGGTAAGGAGGGAGGAGTCACATGGTAAAGAGGGAGGAGACACATGGTAAGGAGGGAGGAAAGGAGACACATGGTAAGGAGGGAGGAGTCACATGGTAAGGAGGGAGGAAAGGAGACACATGGTAAGGAGGGAGGAAAGGAGACACATGGTAAGGAGGGAGGAATGGAGACACATGGTAAGGAGGGAGGAGTCACATGGTAAGGAGGGAGGAGTCACATGGTAAGGAGGGAGGAGACACATGGTAAGGAGGGAGGAGTCACATGGTAAGGAGGGAGGAGACACATGGAAAGGGAAAAACCTCATGTTTTGCATGAGGTTTGCAAATATTGAGCAGTGGTGCTCAATATTTCATGTCAAGGACCCCAAAAATGATATGCAACAGGCTACGGACCCCCATATTTGAGTTAAAAACGTTCGCTCTAAAATAATATATATTAATTTATTCTTTTTTTATTTATATTTTTATCCCACGATTTTGTAACCCATTTTTCACACCTGTGAATCAATCATCTAATGTGATCCTGGGCTCTACACACCCTCCACCAACCTAGTCTCCATATATGGGGGGCAAGGGGAGAGCAACGGACTTGAACTCATGCTTCCTTCATGCCTGAGTGTCCAAGTTGCTCCTTTACACCTGACAGGGGGGAGTTTCCCTGGTTGGACGTAGCGCGTGGAAGGAACACGTTATTCCAACCAGTTCCTTTCCCCTCCATCAGGCGCCTTGGCTGGCAGTTTAGAGACCAGGATTACTGCATGTTTTTGTGAGGGTACCTACCCTAGGGGACACGGGGAGAACATGTGAGGGTACCTACCCTATGGGACACGGGGAGAACATGTGAGGGTACCTACCCTAGGGGACACAGGGAGAACATGTGAGGGTAGCTACCCTATAGGGGACACGGGGAGAACATGTGAGGGTACCTACCCTAGGGGACACGGGGAGAACATGTGAGGGTATACCTACCCTAAGGGACACGGGGAGAACATGCAAACTCCACACAGAAAGGCCCTTTCGCCAACCCCGCCTTCGGGTATGGGCACTGATGACGCGGAGGAGGAAACACGCCGCCAGCACCCACAGCGTCCCGAGCGGGAATCGAAACCCAGGACCTTCTAGCTGTGAGGCGACAGCACTACCAAGTAATAATATATTACCTATAATATATTA
>NC_137868.1:1892652-1902652 GCF_963924005.1 Protomyctophum bolini | reverse complement strand
ACAGACACATGGTCAGACTGGAGGAGACAATGTAAACATTAATACAGACACATGGTCAGACTAGAGGAGACAATGTAAACATTAATACAGACACATGGTCAGACTAGAGGAGACAATGTAAACATTAATACAGACACATGGTCAGACTGGAGGAGACAATGTAAACATTAATACAGACACATGGTCAGACTAGAGGAGACAATGTAAACATTAATACAGACACATGGTCAGACTAGAGGAGACAATGTAAACATTAATACAGACACATGGTCAGACTAGAGGAGACAATGTAAACATGAATACAGACACATGGTCAGACTAGAGACAATGTAAACATTAATACAGACACATGGTCAGACTAGAGGAGACAATGTAAACATTAATACAGACACATGGTCAGACTAGAGGAGACAATGTAAACATTAATACAGACACATGGTCAGACTAGAGACAATGTAAACATTAATACAGACACATGGTCAGACTAGAGGAGACAATGTAAACATTAATACAGACACATGGTCAGACTAGAGGAGACAATGTAAACATGAATACAGACACATGGTCAGACTAGAGGAGACAATGTAAACATTAATACAGACACATGGTCAGACTAGAGGAGACAATGTAAACATTAATACAGACACATGGTCAGACTGGAGGAGACAATGTAAACATTAATACAGACACATGGTCAGACTAGAGGAGACAATGTAAACATGAATACAGACACATGGTCAGACTAGAGGAGACAATGTAAACATTAATACAGACACATGGTCAGACTAGAGACAATGTAAACATTAATACAGACACATGGTCAGACTAGAGACAATGTAAACATTAATACAGACACATGGTCAGACTAGAGGAGACAATGTAAACATTAATACAGACACATGGTCAGACTAGAGGAGACAATGTAAACATTAATACAGACACATGGTCAGACTAGAGGAGACAATGTAAACATTAATACAGACACATGGTCAGACTAGAGGAGACAATGTAAACATTAATACAGACACATGGTCAGACTAGAGACAATGTAAACATTAATACAGACACATGGTCAGACTGGAGGAGACAATGTAAACATTAATACAGACACATGGTCAGACTAGAGGAGACAATGTAAACATTAATACAGACACATGGTCAGACTAGAGGAGACAATGTAAACATTAATACAGACACATGGTCAGACTAGAGGAGACAATGTAAACATTAATACAGACACATGGTCAGACTGGAGGAGACAATGTAAACATTAATACAGACACATGGTCAGACTGGAGGAGACAATGTAAACATTAATACAGACACATGGTCAGAATAGAGGAGACAATGTAAACATTAATACAGACACATGGTCAGACTAGAGGAGACAATGTAAACATTAATACAGACACATGGTCAGACTGGAGGAGACAATGTAAACATTAATACAGACACATGGTCAGACTGGAGGAGACAATGTAAACATTAATACAGACACATGGTCAGACTAGAGGAGACAATGTAAACATTAATACAGACACATGGTCAGACTAGAGGAGACAATGTAAACATTAATACAGACACATGGTCAGACTAGAGGAGACAATGTAAACATTAATACAGACACATGGTCAGACTGGAGGAGACAATGTAAACATTAATACAGACACATGGTCAGACTGGAGGAGACAATGTAAACATTAATACAGACACATGGTCAGACTAGAGGAGACAATGTAAACATTAATACAGACACATGGTCAGACTAGAGGAGACAATGTAAACATTAATACAGACACATGGTCAGACTGGAGGAGACAATGTAAACATTAATACAGACACATGGTCAGACTGGAGGAGACAATGTAAACATTAATACAGACACATGGTCAGACTGGAGGAGACAATGTAAACATTAATACAGACACATGGTCAGACTGGAGGAGACAATGTAAACATTAATACAGACACATGGTCAGACTAGAGGAGACAATGTAAACATTAATACAGACACATGGTCAGACTGGAGGAGACAATGTAAACATTAATACAGACACATGGTCAGACTAGAGGAGACAATGTAAACATTAATACAGACACATGGTCAGACTGGAGGAGACAATGTAAACATTAATACAGACACATGGTCAGACTGGAGGAGACAATGTAAACATTAATACAGACACATGGTCAGACTAGAGGAGACAATGTAAACATTAATACAGACACATGGTCAGACTAGAGGAGACAATGTAAACATTAATACAGACACATGGTCAGACTGGAGGAGACAATGTAAACATTAATACAGACACATGGTCAGACTAGAGGAGACAATGTAAACATTAATACAGACACATGGTCAGACTAGAGGAGACAATGTAAACATTAATACAGACACATGGTCAGACTAGAGGAGACAATGTAAACATTAATACAGACACATGGTCAGACTAGAGGAGACAATGTAAACATTAATACAGACACATGGTCAGACTAGAGGAGACAATGTAAACATTAATACAGACACATGGTCAGACTAGAGGAGACAATGTAAACATTAATACAGACACATGGTCAGACTAGAGGAGACAATGTAAACATTAATACAGACACATGGTCAGACTAGAGGAGACAATGTAAACATTAATACAGACACATGGTCAGACTAGAGGAGACAATGTAAACATTAATACAGACACATGGTCAGACTAGAGGAGACAATGTAAACATTAATACAGACACATGGTCAGACTAGAGGAGACAATGTAAACATTAATACAGACACATGGTCAGACTAGAGGAGACAATGTAAACATTAATACAGACACATGGTCAGACTAGAGGAGACAATGTAAACATTAATACAGACACATGGTCAGACTAGAGGAGACAATGTAAACATTAATACAGACACATGGTCAGACTAGAGGAGACAATGTAAACATTAATACAGACACATGGTCAGACTAGAGGAGACAATGTAAACATTAATACAGACACATGGTCAGACTAGAGGAGACAATGTAAACATTAATACAGACACATGGTCAGACTAGAGGAGACAATGTAAACATTAATACAGACACATGGTCAGACTAGAGGAGACAATGTAAACATTAATACAGACACATGGTCAGACTAGAGGAGACAATGTAAACATTAATACAGACACATGGTCAGACTAGAGGAGACAATGTAAACATTAATACAGACACATGGTCAGACTAGAGGAGACAATGTAAACATTAATACAGACACATGGTCAGACTAGAGGAGACAATGTAAACATTAATACAGACACATGGTCAGACTAGAGGAGACAATGTAAACATTAATACAGACACATGGTCAGACTAGAGGAGACAATGTAAACATTAATACAGACACATGGTCAGACTAGAGGAGACAATGTAAACATTAATACAGACACATGGTCAGACTAGAGGAGACAATGTAAACATTAATACAGACACATGGTCAGACTAGAGGAGACAATGTAAACATTAATACAGACACATGGTCAGACTAGAGGAGACAATGTAAACATTAATACAGACACATGGTCAGACTAGAGGAGACAATGTAAACATTAATACAGACACATGGTCAGACTAGAGGAGACAATGTAAACATTAATACAGACACATGGTCAGACTAGAGGAGACAATGTAAACATTAATACAGACACATGGTCAGACTAGAGGAGACAATGTAAACATTAAGACTGTGAATGACGTCAATGTTTACCTGAGGACAGCCCAGAGACCCTGTTTACCTGAGGATAGACCCTGTTTACCTGAGGACAGCCCAGAGACCCTGTTTACCTGAGGATAGACCCTGTTTACCTGAGGATAGACCCTGTTTACCTGAGGATAGCCCAGAGACCCTGTTTACCTGAGGACAGCTCAGAGACCCTGTTTACCTGAGGATAGACCCTGTTTACCTAAAGATAGCCCAGAGACCCTGTTTACCTGAGGATAGACCCTGTTTACCTGAGGATAGCCCAGAGACCCTGTTTACCTGAGGACAGCTCAGAGACCCTGTTTACCTGAGGATAGACCCTGTTTACCTAAAGATAGCCCAGAGACCCTGTTTACCTGAGGACAGCTCAGAGACCCTGTTTACCTGAGGATAGACCCTGTTTACCTAAAGATAGCCCAGAGACCCTGTTTACCTGAGGATAGCCCAGGTAATCCTGGATGGTGGATGACGCGTAGAAGATGGTGCCGGCAGCCGTCACTACCAGGACGAACCCATTCAGCACCTGGAGAGGAGAGGAGGGGAGGGGAGGGGAGGGGAGGGGAGAATTGGGACGATATTACTGACACAATAAGCCTCTCCTCAATAAAAGGCACATGTCAGCCGGGCATCACAGCGCGCATGGAGTTTGCCAAAAGGCACCTAAACGACTCTCAGACCATTATTAACAAGATTCTTTGGTCTGATTAAACAAAAATAGAGCTTTTTGGCCTGAATGCCAAGCGTTACGTCTGGAGGAAACCAGGCACCGCTCATCACCTGGCAAATACCATCCCTACGGTGAAGCATGGTGGTGGCAGCATCATGCTGTGGGGATGTTTTTCAACGGCAGGAACTGGGAGACTTGTCAGGATAGAGGGAAAGATGAAAGGAGCAGTGTACAGAGACATCCTGGATGAAAACCTGCTCCAGAGCACTCAGGACCTCCGACTGGGTCAACGATTAACCTTCCAACAGGACAACGACCCCAAGCACACAGCTAAGATAATGAAGGATTGGTTTTAGGACAACTCTGTGAAAGTCCTTGAGTGGCCCAGCCAGAGCCCAGCCTGGAACCCCATTGAGCATCTCTGGAAGGACCTGAAAACAGCTGTGCAGCGACGCTCCCCGTCTAACCTGACAGAGACGCTCCCCGTCTAACCTGACAGAGCTTGAGAGGATCTGCAGAGAAGAAGGGGGGAAACACCCCAAATTCAAGTGTGCCAAGCTTGTAGCTGGATTCCAAGTGATAGAGCGCGGACGAAGCCAACTCGGATCGTGACAAATCATGACAATGAACACAATGTTTTGGGGCCGATCAAATCATTAGAAAGAAGAAAATAAAGGCAGGAGACAACACTATTTGTTTTGTTTTTCTTCTTATAAATTATTTGATCGGCCCCAAAACATTGTGTTCGTTGTCATGATTTGTCACGATCCGAGTTGGCTTTGTCCGCGGCGTAACCGCCTTAAATAAATACTTTAAGAAAAGCCTATGGGGGAGAAATGCATTGGGATTAATTTCCTGGGCCACTCGTCGTTCTGAAAGGGGGAGGGACTGCCACGCTCTATAGTCTCATTAGTAGACAGCTATGACAAGAAATGTTCATCGACTACCTTTTTTCACTGACCAACTAAATTACTAAGCTAAAACTAAGCTACGATGACTAAAACTAAGAGTAAATATACTGACAATTTCGTCAAACTAGATTAAAATGTTAGGAAGGGACTAGTGGACAAGAGATCCAGTATAAATAATTTCACACAAACGGTTGTATGCTGAAAATAGCAGATCTACAAGCTCACAACGCAAGTGTAAAATCTGTCATTTCGATGGCATCGAGGCACGCGAAAAATAATTTTAGTCGACTAAACCAACTGTAGATTTAGTCGACTAAAATCAGATGATATTCAGTCGACTAAAACTAGACTAACACTAAAACATTCCAGATGACTAAAATGACTAAAATTTAAACTATTCAAGAGTCTAATGACTAAAACTGAAATCTAGTCAGAAACAACACTGGTAGAGACACAGACATTATTACGCCCTACCAACAGTCATTAAGACACGCAAATCCCTAGACTCCTTCAAAACCGCTCTCAGAGGGCACCTATGCGGACGGGACGGCTGCAATTCCAAACTGTACCAACCGTAGAATCTGAATTCACCCCCCACCCCTTATTCCCCTCACTGTATGTGTTTATTGTCCCCGTTTACCTCCTTTAGGATGAATTCCTGATCTGTTATCTTGGCTAAATAGAAGTGTATATTTTTTGCGAACCCAGTGAGCACTTACTATGAGACCTAGCAGATCATGTCTGTCTGTCCGTGTGTCCGTGTGTCACGCTTTTGTGCCCATATATGGAGCTGCTTTGGGGACTCCTTATATGGTTATGGCTGAGTCATGGTGACATGAGTGTGATGGCGTGGTCCAACTTGTGCCCATATATGGAGCTGCTTTGGGGACTCCTTACGAACAAGTATAACTACGTTGCGTTCGCTTCCCGCGTTTGCGCGTCTTACTTGTATGTGTTGTAAGTGTAATGCTTTATGGTGTCGTCCACTCACAGTTGACAGTCTTTGTAATTAAGTTGTTCTTGAAATGTACTGAAATTCTGCAAACTGTTAATAAATACTTCAATCAATCAATCAGGTGTGATCAATTGGCTATTTGGCTCTGAAGTTGCGTGGATTACAGACGTACACACTGTCCGCACGCACGCACACACACACACACACACACACACACACACACACAGACACAGACACAGACACACACACACACACACACACACACACACACACACAGTGCGTTGACAGTGAAGAAGATAAGGATGCTATAAACTTCACCAACCTGCAGCAGAAGCTCTCCCTCTGGAATGTGAGGTCCTTTGTCTGTGACGCCGTTGCCTTCGATCTGCGGGAGATTCCTGGACTTCAGGGTGGCTGGAGGAGAGAAAACACAACCAAGACTAGACTTCAGGGTGACTGGAGGAGAAAACACAAGCTAGACTAGACTTCAGGGTGACTGGAGGAGAAAACACAACCTAGACTAGACTTCAGGGTGACTGGAGGAGAAAACACAACCTAGACTAGACTTCAGGGTGTCTGGAGGAGAAAACACAACCTAGACTAGACTTCAGGGTGTCTGGAGGAGAAAACACACAACCTAGACTAGACTTCAGGGTGACTGGAGGAGAAAACACAACCTAGACTAGACTTCAGGGTGTCTGGAGGAGAAAACACAACCTAGACTAGACTTCAGGGTGACTGGAGGAGAGAACACACAACCTAGACTAGACTTCAGGGTGGCTGGAGGAGAAAACACAACCTAGACTAGACTTCAGGGTGACTGGAGGAGAGAACACAACCTAGACTAGACTTCAGGGTGACTGGAGGAGAACACACAACCTAGACTAGACTTCAGGGTGGCTGGAGGAGAGAAAACACAACCTAGACTAGACTTCAGGGTGACTGGAGGAGAACACACAACCTAGACTAGACTTCAGGGTGACTGGAGGAGAAAACACAACCTAGACTAGACTTCAGGGTGACTGGAGGAGAAAACACAACCTAGACTAGACTTCAGGGTGACTGGAGGAGAACACACAACCTAGACTAGACTTCAGGGTGACTGGAGGAGAGAAAACACAACCTAGACTAGACTTCAGGGTGACTGGAGGAGAGAAAACACAACCTAGACTAGACTTCAGGGTGACTGGAGGAGAGAAAACACAACCTAGACTAGACTTCAGGGTGACTGGAGGAGAACACACAACCTAGACTAGACTTCAGGGTGACTGGAGGAGAGAAAACACAACCTAGACTAGACTTCAGGGTGACTGGAGGAGAACACACAACCTAGACTAGACTTCAGGGTGACTGGAGGAGAGAAAACACAACCTAGACTAGACTTCAGGGTGACTGGAGGAGAGAAAACACAACCTAGACTAGACTTCAGGGTGACTGGAGGAGAACACACAACCTAGACTAGACTTCAGGGTGGCTGGAGGAGAGAAAACACAACCTAGACTAGACTTCAGGGTGACTGGAGGAGAAAACACAACCTAGACTAGACTTCAGGGTGACTGGAGGAGAAAACACAACCTAGACTAGACTTCAGGGTGACTGGAGGAGAGAAAACAACCTAGACTAGACTTCAGGGTGACTGGAGGAGAGAGAACACAACCTAGACTAGACTTCAGGGTGACTGGAGGAGAGAGAACACAACCTAGACTAGACTTCAGGGTGACTGGAGGAGAGAGAACACAACCTAGACTAGACTTCAGGGTGACTGGAGGAGAAAACACAACCTAGACTAGACTTCAGGGTGACTGGAGGAGAAAACACAACCTAGACTAGACTTCAGGGTGACTGGAGGAGAAAACACAACCTAGACTAGACTTCAGGGTGACTGGAGGAGAAAACACAACCTAGACTAGACTTCAGGGTGACTGGAGGAGAAAACACAACCTAGACTAGACTTCAGGGTGACTGGAGGAGAAAACACAACCTAGACTAGACTTCAGGGTGACTGGAGGAGAAAACACAACCTAGACTAGACTTCAGGGTGACTGGAGGAGAACACACAACCTAGACTAGACTTCAGGGTGACTGGAGGAGAGAAAACACAACCTAGACTAGACTTCAGGGTGACTGGAGGAGAACACACAACCTAGACTAGACTTCAGGGTGACTGGAGGAGAAAACACAACCTAGACTAGACTTCAGGGTGACTGGAGGAGAGAAAACACAACCTAGACTAGACTTCAGGGTGACTGGAGGAGAAAACACAACCTAGACTAGACTTCAGGGTGACTGGAGGAGAAAACACAACCTAGACTAGACTTCAGGGTGACTGGAGGAGAAAACACAACCTAGACTAGACTTCAGGGTGACTGGAGGAGAACACAACCTAGACTAGACTTCAGGGTGACTGGAGGAGAACACACAACCTAGACTAGACTTCAGGGTGACTGGAGGAGAAAACACAACCTAGACTAGACTTCAGGGTGACTGGAGGAGAAAACACAACCTAGACTAGACTTCAGGGTGACTGGAGGAGAAAACACAACCTAGACTAGACTTCAGGGTGACTGGAGGAGAGAAAACACAACCTAGACTAGACTTCAGGGTGACTGGAGGAGAGAACACAACCTAGACTAGACTTCAGGGTGACTGGAGGAGAGAAAACACAACCTAGACTAGACTTCAGGGTGACTGGAGGAGAAAACACAACCTAGACTAGACTTCAGGGTGACTGGAGGAGAAAACACAACCTAGACTAGACTTCAGGGTGACTGGAGGAGAAAACACAACCTAGACTAGACTTCAGGGTGACTGGAGGAGAAAACACAACCTAGACTAGACTTCAGGGTGACTGGAGGAGAAAACACAACCTAGACTAGACTTCAGGGTGACTGGAGGAGAAAACACAACCTAGACTAGACTTCAGGGTGACTGGAGGAGAAAACACAACCTAGACTAGACTTCAGGGTGACTGGAGGAGAAAACACAACCTAGACTAGACTTCAGGGTGACTGGAGGAGAGAAAACACAACCTAGACTAGACTTCAGGGTGACTGGAGGAGAAAACACAACCTAGACTAGACTTCAGGGTGACTGGAGGAGAGAACACAACCTAGACTAGACTTCAGGGTGACTGGAGGAGAGAAAACACAACCTAGACTAGACTTCAGGGTGACTGGCGGAGAAAACACAACCTAGACTAGACTTCAGGGTGACTGGAGGAGAGAAAACACAACCTAGACTAGACTTCAGGGTGACTGGAGGAGAGAAAACACAACCTAGACTAGACTTCAGGGTGACTGGAGGAGAGAACACAACCTAGACTAGACTTCAGGGTGACTGGAGGAGAGAACACAACCTAGACTAGACTTCAGGGTGACTGGAGGAGAAAACACAACCTAGACTAGACTTCAGGGTGACTGGCGGAGAAAACACAACCTAGACTAGACTTCAGGGTGACTGGAGGAGAGAAAACACAACCTAGACTAGACTTCAGGGTGGCTGGAGGAGAGAAAACACAACCTAGACTAGACTTCAGGGTGACTGGAGGAGAGAAAACACAACCTAGACTAGACTTCAGGGTGACTGGAGGAGAGAACACAACCTAGACTAGACTTCAGGGTGACTGGAGGAGAAAACACAACCTAGACTAGACTTCAGGGTGACTGGAGGAGAAAACACAACCTAGACTAGACTTCAGGGTGACTGGAGGAGAAAACACAACCT
>NC_137868.1:1860152-1890152 GCF_963924005.1 Protomyctophum bolini | reverse complement strand
AAAACAATGACATCATGATGAATATCACTATTTTGTAGCCTCGATACCCAGGCTTTCATTTCGTCTGCGCGAAAAATGAAAGCCTGGAGGAACGCATTGGCTGCCTCGGTCTAGAAGTGGGAGTCAACGCTTCCGGGTGGGCGTCGCTCCAAATGATGTGACGTAGCGCTTCACTAGGTGGGAGAGGAGTGGCCAGGGCTGACGGACAGATCGGTGAGATCCAATCAGGGCGTGCGCAAATCTCAGCCGCGACCCACCCCCTATAGACCAGAAACTTAACACGTTAGCTCAGGCTACTATTTTGTGACAATTGCTGAAAATAGTGATATAATATTTTGATATATTATTTCCCGCACCTTCCTCACATCACTTCATTAAAGACAAATCACACCCATGTGAAGTGAGGGGCGCTCTCGTCATCATACATCATCAGGAATCATCTCATACTGGCCAATCAGAATGCCTGTTGCCTGTGATTGGTTAGCTGATTTGCTCGTTTACACATATGACATACATTTTCCCTTCAACAGCGTTTCATGTTTTCATGTTTAATTTATGTCATATTTAGCAGAATTTTGAGGTAATTTCTCTGTTGATTGTCTTATGTATGGGGACAAAAACCCCTCAAAAACACATAATTTCATCGTGCTCCTAAAAATAGTTTGTGTGCTACTAGATTGTTCAACTTAGGAGCACACGTGCTACTTGGAAAGACGCTAAGCGTACCTACTGGTACTCCTAGTCACATATAGGTTAGGACGGACATTGCTGTTCCCTGGAGTGCAGCACTCAAAACCTATGTTTCTACTAGGGCCGGGACTAATTGCGATTAATTTAGATTAATTAACTACAGAAAAATGAATCGCGATTAACTACAGATAAATTAATCGCACCTTTTTTTTCACCGCGGAACGTTTCTCACTGGGCGCTTTTCTACAGTACTGAAAACTGGAAATAATAAAAAGTCACCCCATTTTGTGTTGCCTAGAACTGGAGGTCTGACAAAAAAACAGTAACAATATGAAGTAAGTACAGCTTTGTGATGTCACTGAGATGTACTTGTTACTGTTACTAATTGTTTTTTCAGACCTCCAGTTCTAGGCAGAACACAGAATGGGGGGACTTTTTATTATTATTTCCACAACAGGTATATTAATGACAGTAAAATGTTGAAAATGAGTGGTATCCTGTAGTCACTATTCATTGATTCACTGGGATACCAAAAAACATTAAAAAAAAAGGTTTCTCGCTGTTCTCAGGTTGAATATTGATATGCGATTAAAATGCGATTAATCTAGATTAATTAACTACAAAGCCTCTGATTAATTAGATTTTTTTTTAATCGAGTCCCAGCTCTAGTTTCTACGTCAGTGGTTCTCAAACATTGTGACGTCGACGACCGTTAGAATTATATGTATTTGGCCGCCGACCCCCATGTCAAAATATGTTGTTCCAGGGACTTTTTTTGCTTCCTTTATGATGAATTCCTGTTCTGTTCTTTAACTATATAGAAGTGTCCATTTGTATTTGTACGTCTCTAATTGTTTTGATGAATTGAACATGGTGGACCCTGTTGTAAACAAGTGTAACGCTTAATCGGGTCGTCCACTCATAGTTAACACTAGTCTTTGTATTGAGTTTGTGCTTGAAATGTACTGTAATTCTGCAAACTGTTAATAAATAATTCCAATCAATCAATCATGTGCCGTACTGTACTGTACTGTACTGTACTGTACTGTACTGTACTGTACTGTACTGTACTGTACTGTACAACTAGACTAGACCACGCCCAGAGAGAGAGAGAGAGAGAGAGCACACAAGAGACAGGAAGGAAACAATGCAGGCACTCTCTGGCCTCCAGGAATGTAAACATTCTAAGCATTAACCCATTCTGACCTGAGATCAGATTCATATACGAGGTTTCCACTGGACACACACTGGTCTGATTATAACCCATTCTGACCTGAGATCAGATTCATACGAGGTTTCCACTGGACACACACTGGTCTGATTATAACCCATTCTGACCTGAGATCAGATTCTAAAAATGTCAGTCGTTCTTCAGTCGATTTTTCTAAAATAGCAGACCTACAAGCTCATAGCGCGCCACTCGGTGGAGCGCTATGAGCTTGTAGATCTGCTATTTTTCAATAGCTAAAGCATAACATGATGCTGACACCAGAATGGGTTCCCGTTCAGAACGGGTTAAAGACGCTGTGCGGTTCATATGAACCCATATAGACCCGAGGACCGTTCTACAAAGGTCTTCTGAATCCAGAACCGCTCTCTGAAAAACCTCACGTTTCTGTGTCAGTCGTTCTCAAACATTTCCATGTCAAGGACCCCCAGGAATTATATGTAATTGGCCGCCGACCAGCATCTGAAAATATGCAGTTCCAGGGACCCCCAGCCCCCCCCCCCCCCCCCCCCAGAAGCAAAGATTTGAGTTAAAAACGTTCGCTCTGAAAGAATATACACTCGATCACCTCACAGCAGCACAACACCAGTCCTCCACATCCATAACATAAATCTATAGGATATAGGTCAGGGTCAAGGTCAAGTTTATTCATATGTCCCAAACTGGGCACTTCGTTTTACAGCAGATAAAAAGCTCAGAGACATTACAAACAGTACAACATACAGAACAACAGACATACATAATACATTATCACAAGATGTTACATTAAATATAAAGTGCAACCAGGGCTAAAGTGCATCGAGTGTAACTACATCTACCTCCTCCTACTTCCCTTGTTGATGGCTCGGATGGAGGTAGGTATGAATGAGAATTTGTACCTGTTGGTTTTAGTAACAGGGGTCTTTAACCATTGGCCGGATGGCAGGAATTCGTATTCCCGGTATAGGGGGTGAGAGCTGTCTGCTCTAATTGATGATGCTTTCTTTAGCACCTGCTCATCATACAGATAACTCAGGCCGCTGAATTTTGCCCCCACAATTTTGCTAGCCCCCTTAACAACACTGTTAAGGGCATTTTTCTGTCTCACACCTAGATTGCCATACCAGCAAATGGCAGCAAAGGTGAGGACAGACTCAATGAAGGATCTATAAAAAAAGAATCATCAATGATTTATCGACCTGGAATTTGGCCAACTTCCTCAGACAAAAAAGGCGCTGCTGGCCTTTCTTACACACCATTTCGGTGTTGCAGTCAAATTTGAGACGATTGTCTATAATTGTCCCGTATGTATAACATATATAACATTTCCAGGCCTATGCATTCGGGTTAGCATTAGGTATGCTATCAATCTCCCCCAAGCAAGACAACATGGAAAAAAGAACAGATGTAAAAAAAGTAACTAACACTATGTTGTTAGATTGTTATTTATGAAATGAAATATCCAAACATTTTAATTCCAAATTAGCTTTTCTAGGCCTGTATTTTAAAATTAAAAATTATTCACTGAATTCCATGGCGGTAGGAACCCTGTACAGTAATAGTATATGTTGTTTTGTACAGTATACTTTACTGTATGTACTGTAGCTTTGTTTTTTGTTATTACGGTAATAATACCAGTTACAGACAATATTTGCACTACATGTTACTGTATGTTTATACTGAAACCAAATAATGGCCTTGTGCAGGCCGGTGCAAAAATAAATAACAGCCTATGGCAAATAACGGCCCGATTTTGCATATTAACAGCCCGGGCTAATATTTGGTAATATACGGGTAATCAAAAGATTTGCGCCACATTTGCAGGACTTTTTTTTTTAATAGCAGATCTACAAGCTTGTAGCGTGGCACTCGGTGCCGTGCTATGAGCTTGTAGATCTGCTATTTTTCAATAGCTAAAGTATGACACGATGCACCAAAAGGGGTTCCCGCAATGAATGGTTTAATTGATTTAGCGTCTCCAGCTCCTACAGTTAACCCATTACGGTGTTTTAAAACATGGTTATACTTTAGCTATATTGAAAAACAGCAGACCTACAAGCTCGTAGCGCGGCACTGAGTGCAAACACAGCAGCAAGATTTGTGAGTTGCTGTGATGGGAGAAGGATATCAAATGGAACACAACCACCCTAAAGACTAATCATTGTGTATATTCCTGCACTATACCTGCACTGAGTGATCTTGGTATACATAGAAGTTGATCTATTGAAGATTCTGACCTTCAAAGTACATAATTTTTGTTTTGATTGTATTGCTGTATTGTTCTTTCTGCTTTGGCAATGTAAACGTATGTTTTCTCATGCCAATAAAGCCCTTTGAATTGAATTGAATTGAGTGCCGCGCTACGAGCTTGTAGGTCTGCTGTTTTTTGAAAAATCGTGAAAATGTGCCTGAAATCTTTGAATATATAATTTGTTACAGAGCGAACGTTTTTAACTCAAATCTTTGCTTCTGGGCGGTCGGTCCCTGGAGCAACATATTTTCAGATGGGGGTCGGCGGCCAATATATATATGTTTTTGTGGGTCCTTGACATGAAAATGTTTGAGAACGACTGATATAGAAACATGGGGGGTTTTTTTCAGAAAACTGTCAGGATTTAGAAGACATTTGTAGAATCGTTCCCAGATCAAAATGGGTTAAAAGACGTTGATAGAAAAGGACACAGAGCTTTTATACGCAGCAGCAGGGTGGCAACCCGTGGGAGATCTAAATACCTGCGGATCGCCTGCTGCAAAATGGCGCCAGCTATCTCTATAATCTCAATAACAATAAACAAAACGTGCTTCACGTGCAGGGACAGCGTTGGTCCAACTTAGAGATTCACTGAGAAATGTGTATTTTATGAGCACGGATTAACAACCAAAAGAAAAGGTAAAATATCATGGTTGGTATACTGTAAGAGTATTTGGGTGGGTTTTTTTAAACCACCCTTTTTGGTGTTTTATAACATTAGGTCATAATTTAGCTATTGAAAAATAGCAGATCTACAAGCTCATAGCTTGTAGGTCTGCTATTTTTGAAAAATCTTGAAAATGTGGCCCAAATCTTTGAATGTATATTCTTTCAGAGCGAACGTTTTTAACTCAAATCTTTGCTTCTGAGGGGTCCCTGGAACCACATATTTTCAGATGGGGGGGTCGGCGGCCAATTACATATAATTCTGGGGGTCCTTGACATGAAAATGTTTGAGAACGACTGACATAAAAACATGAGGGTTTTCAGGTCGGTTCAGAAACAACACTGCTTTAGGGTTTAGGGGTTTAGGCGACCTACCGTTGAAGTGGCTCTTGGCGCAGAGGTAGCTGACAGACAGCCTGAGCACGGTGAGGGGTTTAGGGGTTTAGGGGTTTAGGGGGTTAGGGGTTTAGGGGTTAGGGGTTTAGGGGGTTAGGCGTCCTACCGTTGAAGTGGCTCTTGGCGCGGAGGTAGCTGACGGACAGCCGGAGCACGGTGAGCTTGTCCAGCTTGGTGATGACGTCCTGGGGGAAGGGCAGCAGCGCGGCCAGCCTCTCCAGCTCTCCGTTCAGCCTCTCGCGGTGCCTCTTGGACGGGTTGGACTTCACCACCGCCACCGGGCCGCCGCCGCCGCCATCGGCACCGCCGCCGACACCGCCGGTGCCCTCCGCCGGCCTCTGCTTGGCACTGCGTTAAATCAAATCAAATCAAACTTTATTTATAGAGCACATTTAAAACAACCAAGGTTGACCAAAGTGCTGCACATCAGTGGCAAAAACAGAGAAACAGGCAGGAGAAAACACAGAATATAAATGAGAAACACACTAATAAAAATGACAAAAATGTAAGGATGAAAGCATAAAATGGACTCAGGAGGGGTTAAAAGCCAGGGAGAAAAGATGAGTTTTAAGGTGAGACTTAAAAACACCAATCAGAGACGGAGAGACGCAGGGGTCATTGGAGACGAGCGAGTGGGCAGCCCAGAGATTAACGTTTTGATCGCGGGCCCCCAGGACGGGAGATCTCCGTCCTGGTACTTATATTAGGGCCGATTCATACTCCTATTTTAGAGCCCAATGAAAGTATGAATCGGCCCTTAGTACGGTCTGATTCCCTTAGTACGGTCTGATGCCCTTAGTACGGTCTATAGTACGGTCTGATGCCCTTGGTACGGTCTGGTGCCCTTAGTACGGTCTGGTGCCCTTAGTACGGTCTGATGCCCTTAGTACGGTCTGATGCCCTTAGTACGGTCTGGTGCCCTTAGTACGGTCTGGTGCCCTTAGTGCGGTCTGATGCCCTTAGTACGGTCTGGTGCCCTTAGTATGGTCTGATGCCCTTGGTACGGTCTGATGCCCTTAGTACGGTCTATAGTACGGTCTGATGCCCTTAGTACGGTCTGATGCCCTTAGTACGGTCTGGTGCCCTTAGTACGGTCTGATGCCCTTAGTACGGTCTGGTGCCCTTAGTACGGTCTGGTGCCCTTGGTACGGTCTGGTGCCCTTAGTACGGTCTGGTGCCCTTAGTACGGTCTGGTGCCCTTAGTACGGTCTGATGCCCTTAGTACGGTCTGGTGCCCTTAGTACGGTCTGGTGCCCTTAGTACGGTCTGGTGCCCTTGGTACGGTCTGATGCCCTTAGTACGGTCTGATGCCCTTAGTACGGTCTGATGCCCTTAGTACGGTCTGGTGCCCTTAGTACGGTCTGATGCCCTTAGTACGGTCTGGTGCCCTTGGTACGGTCCGATGCCCTTAGTACGGTCTGGTGCCCTTAGTATGGTCTGATGCCCTTAGTACGGTCTGATGCCCTTAGTACGGTCTGATGCCCTTAGTACGGTCTGGTG
The DNA here is from genome assembly GCF_963924005.1 of Protomyctophum bolini. Lineage (NCBI taxonomy): Eukaryota > Metazoa > Chordata > Actinopteri > Myctophiformes > Myctophidae > Protomyctophum > Protomyctophum bolini. The sequence continues at coordinate 1,883,442 of NC_137868.1, read as the reverse complement.
CCCTTAGTACGGTCTGGTGCCCTTAGTACGGTCTGATGCCCTTAGTACGGTCCGATGCCCTTAGTACGGTCCGATGCCCTTAGTACGGTCCGATGCCCTTAGTACGGTCCGATGCCCTTAGTACGGTCCGGTGCCCTTAGTACGGTCTGGTGCCCTTAGTACGGTCTGATGCCCTTAGTACGGTCTGGTGCCCTTAGTATGGTCTGATGCCCTTAGTACGGTCTGGTGCCCTTAGTACGGTCTGGTGCCCTTAGTACGGTCTGGTGCCCTTAGTACGGTCTGATGCCCTTAGTACGGTCCGATGCCCTTAGTACGGTCCGATGCCCTTAGTACGGTCTGATGCCCTTAGTACGGTCCGATGCCCTTAGTACGGTCTGGTGCCCTTAGTACGGTCTGATGCCCTTAGTACGGTCTGGTGCCCTTAGTATGGTCTGATGCCCTTAGTACGGTCTGGTGCCCTTAGTACGGTCTGATGCCCTTAGTACGGTCCGATGCCCTTAGTACGGTCCGATGCCCTTAGTACGGTCTGATGCCCTTAGTACGGTCTGATGCCCTTAGTACGGTCTGATGCCCTTAGTACGGTCTGATGCCCTTAGTACAGTCTGATGCCTATAGGAGCGCTTGTTGTCGCATCGCTCCACAGCCAATAGGAGCGCTTGTTGTCGCATCGCTCCTCCACAGCCAATAGGAGCGCTTGTTGTCGCATCGCTCCTCCACAGCCAATAGGAGCGCTTGTTGTCGCATCGCTCCTCCACAGCCTATAGGAGCGCTTGTTGTCGCATCGCTCCACAGCCAATAGGAGCGCTTGTTGTCGCATCGCTCCTCCACAGCCTATAGGAGCGCTTGTTGTCGCATCGCTCCACAGCCAATAGGAGCGCTTGTTAAGGGACACACTACAACAATGACCTCTGCATCCACGGGATGCACTACTGTACTGTTTTATATTCTAGTTTATTTTGCTATCTTTAGTTATAATAATCATCTCTTCTTCTGTTTTCTACATGAATAATACAGCCACATTATAAACATATCAAATGAAATGAGAGTTAAATGCTGCAATTTGTAAAAATGGCAAAATATGACTCGCTAACGTCGTTGAAGTGGGACTCATAAAATGCCCCTGGGACTCATTTCTAAAAGACCATCCCTGCATCCTGGGACTCATTACATTGAAACCTATTTACCAATTTACATTACTGGTGGCATATATATGAGGTCAAGCATTTTGGGTTCTCAAAGTGGGGTCTGTAGAGTGGGGACCCCCTAGGGCAGTGGTTCCCAAACCTATTCATGTCAAGGACCCCCAAATTGACGCTAATTAGCCTGCAAACCACCCATTAGAAAAAATATATGCCAAGGACACCCATGAGAGAAGATTTGTACGGCTCTAGCACAGCGATTCTCAACCCGTTTAATTTCAAGGACCCCGCAGTTTGATATGCATTACTCTATACGGACCTATCTCTGGGACCTCTGGGGGTCCCCGGACCCCACTTTGGGAACCACTGCCCTATAGGCCCTAGGCCCTAGGGGGGGTCCTTCTTGGGGCAGGGTTCCAGGAGGTCCCCACTAGTCATTTTAACCACTTTATCCATGTGTATGTTAATTGGAAGGAGGAGGAATATGAATTGTAAAAAAGCATGTCATATATGAGTTCAAGCATTTGGTTCTCATAGCGGGGTCTGGGGACCACCTAGGGGTCCATGGGGAGAGGGGAGGGGGGGTCTGGGGACCACCTAGGGGTCCATGGGGAGAGGGGAGGGGGGTCCCAGGGGGTCCCTAAAGCAATTTTAAATAACAATTCTTCTCCATTCTCTAATTGTATAGACTTCTTGTAAATTAAGTCACGCCGATGTTTAACAATACTGAATGAAACTCTTGAGAGCGTAAGAGTTAAAGATCTAATAATAATAAGGGGTCCATTTGGTTACCAGCTCTCCATCATTTAGCTGGGGACCCCCAATCCCCCCCCCAAGGACCACTTGGGTGGTCCCCGGACCACTGGTTGAGACCCCGGCGGTGATCTAAGGTGAACTGTTGGCCGTAAATGACACAGTTAGTAACGGCCAGTCGGAGCAACAAATGACCGGAAATAAGGAACTTTAGAGGCTGTCCGGTGGAAATGAAAAGGGGGGGAAAGAAGGAGAGAGAGAGAAAAAAATGACGTGTCGAAGTTAGCCTTAAAAAATGCCTAAAAGTTACTGTATTAACACGACGGGTGTCGCTTGTCGAAAAAGTATATAATAATAATAAACGTCGATCTCAGAGCCCAGGGGGCGTCGCGTCCGCAACGCGCCTGGGCTTGTAGATCGGCTGTGTTTTCTTTATGTGTTTTTATTTTTGACCAACAAGTCCCTTTTTTCCCCCTTTCTTTAACCCCCCCCCCCCCCCACCCCCCAACCCCAAAGTCCTTGTTTTTCTTTTTCCTCTTACCTTTTCTGGGGCTTTTTTCTCTTGCGCCCCGCATACGTGGCGGTGTTGTTCATGCTTTATTATTACGCACGTTTGTATTGATTATAACAACAACACCGTTGTGGAGGTTTTATTCGTGTTTATAATCCTTGAGTTTGTCTTTAGGGTTTTCTCTTCGTCGGGGTTTAAAAAAAAGCAAAAGTCCCACCATCCACTCTGTGTGTTTCTCTGCCTGCCCTGCTGTAGGAGGAGGAGGAGGAGGGTTAGCTTTAGCCGTTAGCTTAGCATTAGCCGCGTTAGCTTAGCTTCTCTTCTGGTTGTTTGTTTGTTTGCAACATTTAATACTTTACGGCTGTTCAATAAACCGAGGGGAGGAGGAGGAGGAGGAGGGGGTCCGCGGCCGGCCGGACGGGGAGGAGGGGGTCCGCGAACTTCAGTACAAGTTAAAATGTTTGCCCCGTTAAAAGAGTTTCAAATGAACCGTTAAAAGTTATTGGTCGACGGTTTAAATTAAAAAAAAAACTTGTTGTTTCTTTTTTTTCTTTTTTTTCTCCTTCTTCTTCTTCTTCGGCCCCGTTTTTACTTCACAGAGACCAGAGCTAAGCCCCGCCCACCGCGCTACGACAAGGGCGTTTCTCCCTGCGTTGGACTCAGAGAAGAGCAGATCTCCAAGCTGTGAATGCGTCGCGGGACGGCCCGTTCGCAGCTTGGAGATCTACTCCTTTTTGACAGGCGACTCCCCCCCAGCCTCCCATCAGTTTGAACTATAAGCCTTTCAGCCGAGTTGTTGTATTATAAATCTATTATGTTCTATGTCTATTTCTATTATTATATGAATGCAGTTTGCACTATTACTATTACTATGGTGGCTCAGGAGTAGAGTGGCCGGATGTCAACCACAACTTTCCACAAGGTTCCCGGTTCGATCCCTGTGGGCTCCCCCAGAGTCAGTGTGGACTGTGTGTGTGTGTGTGTGTGTGTGTGTGTGTGTGTGTGTGTGTGTGTGTGTGTGTGTGTGTGTGTGTGTGTGTGAATGTAATGCACAATCTATGTAAAGGTGTGTGAATGGGTGAATGTATATGCACAATCTTTTGATTGATTGATTGAAGTATTAACAGTTTGCAGAATTACAGTACATTTCAAGTACAACTCAATACAAAGACTGTTAACTGTGAGTGGACGACACCATAAAGCATTACACTTGTTTGCAACAGGGCCCACCATTTTCAATTCATCAAAACATTTAGAGACGTCAGAATATACGCAACTATATAGTCAAAAGGAAATCATCATAGGAGGTAAAAAGGGAAAATAAACATATACAGTGAGGGGGAACAGGGGTGGGGGGGGGATTCAGATTCGACCGGGGCCAGTTTCGAATTGCAGACGTCCGTAGGTGCCCTTTGAGAGCAGTTTTGAAGGAGTCAAGGGATTGCCACATTTTGGTGGCATAGGAGCTAAATTAATTTAGTCCTTGTGCCGAATCTGGGTTGCACATATTTGTTGAACTCCCTCTGGTGTACTATGAATGCACTATTACTATTACTATGAATGCACTATTACTATTACTATGATTGAACCCCGACCTCCCAGTCTCAGGGGCAGGCGGACACTAGTCTCTAACCACAAGGCCAGGGATTGAACCCCGACCTCCCAGTCTCAGGGGCAGGCGGACACTAGTCTCTAACCACAAGGCCACTGAGTTGGTCTGTTAATGGTAGGGTCACAAGAAACCCCTCTAAAAACAGTGACAGCCTGTCAGCAAGTGGATTCATGAATGTATGTATATAATATAGACAATATTTTATGCCAATAAAAAAAGACTATAATAATTATACCAAATTTCCCACTTTAAACAAAAGAAGCCTGTCCTATTAGTTACTTTCTGCAGGTTGTGTGTTATCCGCAGGCTGCAGCTCTATTCAATTACTGTGCTTTCAGCGCCATCTGGTGACCATTGCATGTTCTCCCTTTATTAAACATAAACCTATTAAAGGACAGTTTCTCTGTGGTTTCTAGTTTTAATTTAGTTGTTAGTTTAAAGGAGAATTCCATACTAAAAGGCTTTCTTACCTTTCTTTGTAGTCGTTACGTCCCCACCAAAGAGGTCCAGGTGTTAATTTGTGCAAAAGCTCCTTATTGGCTGTTTCCCCTACCCTAAGCCCTACATGAATTGCATTGAATTGAATGAGAAATTGAATGGGGCTATGGGGTGTTGTGCTAATTCACTTATTTCCATCGCTCAAAATTATAATTTCTTTGTATATATCCTCTCTTCATAATGTAAATAATATCCCAAGTGGCACACATTACTACTTCTTTCGATGGAAATAAGCAAATTAGCATAACACCCCATATAGTTTTACTCAGGGACGGATTAACCCCTACGAGGGCCCCTGGGCCGCTACTATTTTCAGGGCTCCCTTAGGGCGTGTGCCATTTTCGTGTTTTTATGTGTTTTTATCATCTTTTTAACCTAAATTTAACAAAATCAACAGCCAATGAAGGGCCCCAGGAGCCCTTTTCAGGGCGTCAAACCTAGTACCTCACGGTACAATTATCCCAAAGGGCCCCTGAGAGCCAAGGGCCCCTGGGCCACGGCCCCAATGGCTTATTTGTCCCTGGTTTTACTGATGTTAAGGTAAGGGTTAGGGTTAAGTTTAGATAGGCTATAGTTTTACTGAGGTTATAGGTTTATATAGTTTTACTGAGGTTAAGGTTAGGTTTAGGTTTAGGTGTAGGCTGTCAATCACAGCGACTGGCCAGTCACAGCGCACCCTCTACGTCACTCTGTACTCAACCCGCTGAAGAAACCATGCTCGCAACAACCAACAATGGTAGCCATTGTTCTCACAGACCTGCCTAAACCTGCCCTTGATGATGATGTCACAGGTGGTTCCCTCCACTGAGGTTCAAGCAGTGTTGTTTTCCTCGACCAAAACCAAGTGGAAAAATGTTTGTCAACTGCCTTTTTTTTCCACTGACGAAAACTAAATGGAAACTAAATGAAAACTAAGCTATGATGACTAAAACTAAGACTAAATATATTGACAATTTCGTCAACAAATAAAAATTAGAGTAAAGTGTTAGGAAGGGACTAGTGGACAAGAGATCCAGTCATTTTACACTTGGTTGCATGCTGAAAAATAGCCGATTTACAAGCTCACAATGTGTCACATTGTGAGCTTGTAGATCAGCTATTTTTAGCAAGTGTAAAATCAGTCATTATGACGGCATCAAAGCCTGCCAAAATACATTTTGTTTGACTAAATCAACTGTAGATTTTAGACTCAAATCTTATGATATTTAGTCGACTAAAACTAGACTGAACACTAAAACATTCCAGAGACTATATGACTAAAACTAAAATCAAAATGTTGTGCCAAAAAACAACACTGGGTTCCAGTGGTTAAAAAATGTTTACAGTATAATGAAGTACATTTACTCGAGTACTGTACCTATTTTTTATTGTTTTGTGTCTGTATTTATTGTGTGTTTTGAATGTCTTTCACTCGACTTTATATATGTTTAAAAGACAAATGTTATGGAAATAATATATATGTCCATCCGGAAGGTGAATGTATATCTTAGAAGTTTATTCAGAAGAACAGCAAACAACATCTCTCAGTCTAGCAGGCTTAGGGCCGATTCATACTCCTATTTTAGAGCCGAATAAAAGTCGGTTCGGCTCTGTAGAGCCTACAATGTGACGTCATTTGGCTCTGTAGAGCCTACAATGTGACGTCATTCGGCTCTGTAGAGCCTACAATGTGACGTCATTTGGCTCTGTATAGAGCCTACAATGTGACGTCATTTGGCTCTGTAGAGCCTACAATGTGACGTCATTTGGCTCTGTAGAGCCTACAATGTGACGTCATTTGTCGTCATTTGTCCTAAAGTCGTCTCTTCGGTGCTACTGAAAATTTCTGACGAGACGAAATCATTTCGGCTCTACAGCGCCGAAACAGCGGTAAAATAGGAGTATGAATCAGCCCTTAGCCTGTATCATATCACCCAACATTCTCTCTCAGTTCCATCTCTCTCGTGGTCTCCACTCTCCATCCCACTAGCCCTCTCGAGCTTCTCCGTAGATCCTCTGTCATACCGCAGAAGCAGGTCCACAGATAAACATGACCATCACAAAGGTACTGTCCTGGCTGTCGCCCCCCCCCCCCCCCTCCTGAGACAGCAACCTACCTATCCATTATTATTATTATTATTATTATTATGTACCTGCAGCACGAGATGGAACACTAAAGTCCAACCTTGAACTCTACATACAAAATGACGTAAAGGGACAGAATTTGTTCTCACGTATTAAATGCTTCTCTTGTTGATTTGGTTTGAACACGTTAGGCATAGAAATGCACACAATACAACATTATATTCCTACTGTTGACAAGGAGTGGAGATTCAGAACACTACCCTCAAAACACAGCTGGCCACACCTCAGCATGTATAGACCTCGCCTGACCACACGGTGTCGCTGTTTACCCTTTTGGGTGTACATAGTGGAAAGCGCATATATATAGGAAACTATTTTGGTGAACTTCACATTGGAGAAAAAGATAAATGGAAGCTACTCCCACTCAGATCTGTGCACAATCAATAGACTGTATTTATTTGCAAGCTTTCGGTCCATATCGACACTGGCGCACGAACACACGCACGCACACACACACACACACACACACACACACACACACACACACACACACACACACACACACACACACACACACACACACACACACACAGGGAGGAGTACAGTACAGTACAGTACAGTACAGTACAGTACAGTACAGTACACACTAAACCCAAGCGTTTAGGTTTTAAACAGTTTTAAACACATAATTTGTAACACTTTTTAAACGTGTCACAGTGTTTAGATTATAAACAGAAGAACATGTTTAATCCCTGTAACACTTTTTAAACACATAAACGTGTTTAGTTTTTACAATCAAAGTCAGTCATATAGGTGTTTTTGAACACTAGGTGTTCTCGTGAGGTGTTTGAGTGAACTCGTGTTCTACTGTATTGTATGAATATTAATAAACACTTGGCGTTTTATTATTAAACACATGGTGTTTAGGTTTAAACGCGTCACATGTTCCAGGGATTTACAGTGTAGGGGAGAGTGGGGTCAGTTGGTGCGGTAGGACGGTTGCACCTCGGACTGGATACCATACAACGCCTTTTCGTCGCATATTTCCGGTGACGTCATTCGATTCCACAGTGCCCGAAAGCCTTGCAGACAAAAAATGATCCATTTCCGCCTCAAATTGACGGAGCTACAGACCCTTTTGTGTTTTTGCACGCTTTAAGTAGCGGAGACTGGAAGAGAGACAGGTCGGTTGACGCGCATTTTACTAATTCCCTCCCTGCACAGAGATTAATTAATTTCAAGTAACCAAACTTTTTTGTGAACAAGATACACTTGTCCTCTCCCATTATCCCGAGTGTTTTTTAATTTTGGTGAAACGAGTCGGACGCAATCGGCAAGCAAAGTGATCTCGCTCTTACTTCCGCGTCTTTCGTCCTTGATCTTGCTTTTGACAGGACGAAAGGTTTTTTTTCTTTGCTTGCCGATTGCGTCCGACTCGTTTCACCAAAATTAAAAAACACTCTGGGTAATGGGAGAGGACAAGTGTATCTTGTTCACAAAAAAGTTTGGTTACTTGAAATTAATTAATCTCTGTGCAGGGAGGGATTAGTAAAATGCGCATCAACCGACCCTGCTCTCCCCTACAGTCTCACCTGTCCTCTGTTGCCACAGCCAATCACCTGCCTCCATCTCACCCTGTCCTCTGTCGCCACAGCCAATCACCTGCCACCATCTCACCCTGTCCTCTGTCGCCACAGCCAATCACCTGCCTCCATCTCACCCTGTCCTCTGTCGCCACAGCCAATCACCTGCCTCCATCTCCGTAACCTGAGGTATTCTCGGATAGTTGCGAACGCAGTGACTGCGAATACAGTGAGCACTTACTATGAGACCTAGCAGATCCTGTCTGTCTGTCTGTCTGTCTGTCTGTGTGTGTGTCCGTGTCCCCCCCCTTTTGCCCATATATGGAGCTGAGTGATTTGTTTGTGATTGATGCAACACACTCCATATTTGGACGTATAGCTGCTTTGGGGACTCCTTATATGGTTTGGCTAAGTTAAAAACTTAACTTAAAGATAACTTAACTTAAAAAAAGAATAACTTAAAAATAAATCTTAAAAAAACCCAAATATGTACGAGCTGCGTTCGCTTCCCGCGTTTGCGCGTCTTACTGGTATAGTTCCCTAAATTCTTAATTATTCTCAGTTAATGATAATGTACTCTTATATAAGGTAATGTACTCTTATATAAGGCGATGTGGCATCATTCTGTGTCACGCTATGTCATCGGTTTCCGTGGTTACAATTTACATGGCGTGACATCATCATGTCATTGTGTCATCAGTATAGCCCATATATGGGTATGCTGATATGTCCATAGGCTCTATATGGAGATGATCTCTGTATATTATGTCAGCCCTTGTCCCTTTTATGCCCATATAAGGAAATCACCATTATCTGTCAGGCAGCCCTTGGCCCTTTTATAATAGGCGTAAGTAAAGTATATTTGGTCAAGCGTGACATCATCAACAACGCCTGGTGGGTATATAATGCGTGTCAATCGGTCACCGCGTTGACATTGAACTGACATTGAACTTTGACCCGTCTCTGGCTGGAATGCCACACGGAGTTAAGAACCGCTGTGGAGGAGGAGGAGGAGGAGGTCGGAGGTCAGGTGGGACGGCGGGAGAGGACAGGAGCTCTTGTGGGACGACAAAAGAGGACAGAAACCTCTACAGACGTCTGGAGGACACGCTGGCAGCGGAGGAGGAGGAGGAGGAGGACAGGAGGGACGCCGCCATCAGACGGCTGGTCGTGTCTTCCGGCCAAGAGGAGGAGGACGAGGACGACGAGGAGATGGCGGAGAGGCAGAAGACCGTTAATAGAACCAAGGCACAGCAGTTTGCTCAGACGCCGCTGGTGCGGAGGCTCCACAGCGCCTTCCTGCTAACGGAGGTGATGAAGGGGCGCGAGGCTCAGGCCGAGCTGAAGCGCCGCTTACAGAACCGGAGCGAACGGGACCAGAACCGGAGCGAACGGGAGCAGCAGGAGCAGCAGGAGCAGCAGAGGAGACGTGCAGCCGTTCCGCACAAGGAGAAGATGGCGCTGTGGCGGGAGAAGCAGCAGGACAAGCGGCGGCAGAACCAGGTGGTCCGGGACGTGGTCTTCGACAGGCTGACGGTCGCCCAGCGCGAGCTGGAGCGGCGGAGACGCGCCGCCGACGAGGAGACGTTCAGGAAGGACATGGCCGAGATGGGCGCGCAGAAGGCCGCCATGATGCAGTCGGTGGAGAAGCACAAGGCTCTGAGGAGGGTGGCGCGGCGGCACGGCGGCACCACCTTCTCCGACTACGACCTGTTCACGCAGATGGCGGAGAAACGCGCCCGGGACTGGCAGGAGAAGAAAGACCAGCTGGACTACGCCGCCAAGCTGAGGGAGCGGGAGCTGGAGCAGGAGAGACAGTTCCGGGAGTACGCGGACTACGTGATCCGCCAGGCGGCGGAGGACAAGAGGAACCTCTTTGCACTGAACAGGGCCAAGAGGGAAGGGATCAGTGGCTCATGAACAGTTCACTGAACAGTTCACTGAACAGTTCACTGAACAGTTCACTGAACAGAGCCAAGAGGGAAGGGATCAGTGGTTCATGAACAGTTCACTGAACAGTTCACTGAACAGTTCACTGAACAGAGCCAAGAGGGAAGGGATCAGTGGTTCATGAACAGTTCACTGAACAGTTCACTGAACAGTTCACTGAACAGAGCCAAGACGGAAGGGATCAGTGGTTCATGATGGATGCAGACGGAGATCATAATAGCTATACGTTGTTGAGTTGGCCTCAAAGGGGCCGCCGTCACCCAATCACAGACGCCTCAATAACCGGAGACCCAACTTCCCCGGATATAGAACTCAAACTCAATTTACATGGATTTACAAGTCCCACACCCCAAGAACCAGAAACAGCAGATATGCTGATACGATATTCGACAATAAGGTGATGCTTCACCAGATTATGGGGGCTGTTAACGCACCGCAGCCTCCAAAGGAACCCATGGATTTTTTTTCCCCAATCCGATTTGTTTTGTTTTTTGAGAGGCGCTATGCCCGGCTTTTATTATTATATTGTTATTCATCACCAACTCCATCCATCCATCCATCTTCAACCGCTTATCCGTAGTCGGGTCGCGGGGGCAACAGCTCCATCAGAGTGCTCCAGAGCAACATTAGTGACTTCCTCCTTGGGGGATCCCGAGACGTTCCAAGGCCAGTGAGTCGATGTGTTTCCTCCAACTGGTCCTTGGTCTGCCCCGGGGTCTCCTCCCAGTGGGACGTGATCCTTGGTCTGCCCCGGGGTCTCCTCCCAGTGGGACGTGCGTCGAGGACCTCCCTAGGTAGGCACCCGAGAGGCATCCTAACCAGATGCCCGAACCACCTCAGCTGGCTCCTTTCCAGGGCGAAGGAGCAGCGGTTCTACTCCGAGTCTCTCTCGTGTGACTGAACTTCTCACCCTATCTCTAAGGGAGAAGATGCCAGCCACCCGTCGAAGAAAACTCATTTCGTCCGATTGTATTCACGACCTTATTCTTTCGGTCATGACCCACACTTCATGACCATATATAGAGTAGGAACACTTCATGACCATATATAGAGTAGGAACACTTCATGACCATATATAGAGTAGGAAGACTTCATGACCATATATAGAGTAGGAACACTTCATGACCATATATAGAGTAGGAACACTTCATGACCATATATAGAGTAGGAACACTTCATGACCATATATAGAGTAGGAACACTTCATGACCATATATAGAGCAGGAACACTTCATGACCATATATAGAGAAGGAACACTTCATGACCATATATAGAGTAGGAACACTTCATGACCATATATAGAGCAGGAACACTTCATGACCATTAGGTGAGAGTAGGAACACTTTGTCTGTATGTATGGTTGTACTGTATTGTACATAATGTATCTGTGTTGAGGACACCCTCTGAAAAGAGATGAGACATCTCAAGCGGCCTCGTCCTTTCAATAGAGGTATAAAACACGTATAATTTGACGTCATCCATATGTGTACAGTATGTATCAATGTGACGTCATCAATATGACATCAGACATTCACAGAAAAGCCACACCATTATCAGAGCTTTACTTTTGTTTTGTTTTCCCTTGTTTTGCGGAGGCAACGTGAATATATATATATTCTTTCATATTTTTAGATTATAGCAGAAATATTTGTGTATACTTCATTTGTTTATTTTTGTTTGTTCTTCTGCAACCTTTTACACTTACAGTATATAGCCTGGATTGTTAACAAATATAGACAACCACACGAGTGATACACATGGAGTGCCTAGCCCGGCTTTAAAGATGAAGCCAACAACAGTAGTCCATACAAGACATACAGAATTTCCATGTTTTTACTATCAACCACTCGCACAGTGTGTGTGTGTGTGTGTGTGTGTGTGTGTGTGTGTGTGTGTGTGTGTGTGTGTGTGTGTGTGTGTGCGTGTGCGTGAGTGTGCGTGTGCGTGCGTGTGTGTGTTGGTTTCCATGGATGTTTAGGGTAGCATTATAGCCGTGAAACAGAAAGAGAGAGAGAGACAGTGAAGAATGCCTTTGAAGTGACAAATAAAAATGTGAGAGCGCGGACAGCTGTAGATTTATGACGATGACAAATCTGCATATAATGTGCTGCTAATCGCACATGAAGGCTTCACTCCTGTTCCCAGATGAAAGCAGCTTCTCCCTCCCTCCCTCCCTCCCCTCCCCTCTCCCCTCCCCTCCCCCCCCCCTCCCTCCTCCCCCCCCTCCCTAGGCACTGTGGTACCAACAGTCATTAAGACATGCAAATCCCTTGACTCCTTCAAAACCGCTCTCAAAGGGCACCCACGGACGGCTGCAATTCGAAACTGGCCCCCGAGAAAATCAGAATCTTTGTATTGAGCTTGTGCTTGAAATGTACTGTAATTCTGCAATCTGTTAATAAATATTTCAATCAATCAATCAATAACCTTTATAAGGCACTATACTGCTGCTGCACTATAGTAGGCACTGTGATAACCTTTATAAAGCAGCCAAAGTTGTCAAATAAGGCTTGCAAGCTGTTTTCCAACAGCCAAAGTTAATCTGATTCCATGTGACCTGTATGTGACCATGTGACCATGTCAGGTGACCTGTATGTGACCATGTGATTGGATTGTATATATAATGTTATAATATGGCTGTTTTTATTGCAGTGTTGTGACATGGACAGCAGATGGCACTGTCTCTCTGTTGTTCTCATGGAAGTCACTCTGCTCTTCAACTTGGAAGAGTTGCTGTGGTTAAGTGGGCTCCAACCAGTGGTCCTTGAGGGGTTCCAGGTGGTCCTCAGCTATAATGATCCAACCAGTGGTCCTTGAGGGGTTCCAGGTGGTCCTCAGCTATAATGATCCAACCAGTGGTCCTTGAGGGGGTTCCAGGTGGTCTCCAGCTATAATGATCCAACCAGTGGTCCTTGAGGGGGTTCCAGGTGGTCCTCAGCTATAATGAACCAACCAGCGGTCCTTGAGGGGTTCCAGGTGGTCTCCAGCTATAATGATCCAACCAGTGGTCCTTGAGGGGGTTCCAGGTGGTCTCCAGCTATAATGATCCAACCAGCGGTCCTTGAGGGGTTCCAGGTGGTCTCCAGCTATAATGATCCAACCAGCGGTCCTTGAGGGGTTCCAGGTGGTCTCCAGCTATAATGATCCAACCAGCGGTCCTTGAGGGGGTTCTGGTCCCCAGCTATAATGATCCAACCAGTGGTCCTTGAGGGGGTTCCAGGTGGTCTCCAGCTATAATGATCCAACCAGCGGTCCTTGAGGGGGTTCTGGTCCCCAGCATAATGATCCAATTAACCAGTGGTCCTTGAGGGGGTTCCAGGTGGTCCTCAGCTATAATGAACCAACCAGCGGTCCTTGAGGGGTTCCAGGTGGTCTCCAGCTATAATGATCCAACCAGTGGTCCTTGAGGGGGTTCCAGGTGGTCTCCAGCTATATTGATCCAACCAGCGGTCCTTGAGGGGGTTCCAGGTGGTCCCCAGTCCCCAGTACAGTAGAGGGACCCCCACACGGTATAACTCTTTCATTTCTCAACAGTTTCGGACGTGGGGCGGTACGCCGGAACTGGGCACGTTCCCGTTCCAATTCCGATCCTTTGATACGCCACCGATTTTTTTCCCGATCCACCATTTATGCTTATGCCATATCACACTGCGCACTGTACCATCACACCTGCATATTACCGTATATTAACTGTATATGCTGCTAAACCTGAGGTTTACGGGCAAATCTAATGCCCATAATGTCCGTTAACTCCTCTTTTCACGCAGTGTCACAATAGTTACAATATCCACTTTTTTCTTTCATGTTAATAAACACAACTCTCTCCAGTCCGACATCAAGGACGTTGATGTCTGACTGGCGGATCTGTGCCATGTGATCCGCTCACGTGCACGCATCGCCATGGCTAAGGTGACTGAGTGTTGTTGCACGTGCACATCTTTAATAATAATAATAATGGATTTTATTTATAACGCACTTTACATTCGCACAAATCTCAAAGTGCTCCAGCAGTGAATAAAATAATCTCAAAGTGCTACAGCAGTGAATAAAAGAATCTCAAAGTGCTACAGCAGTGAATAAAAGAATCTCAAAGTGCTACAGCAGTGAATAAAATAATCTCAAAGTGCTACAGCAGTGAATAAAATAATCTCAAAGTGCTACAGCAGTGAATAAAAGAATCTCAAAGTGCTACAGCAGTGAATAAAAGAATCTCAAAGTGCTACAGCAGTGAATAAAATAATCTCAAAGTGCTACAGCAGTGAATAAAATAATCTCAAAGTGCTACAGCAGTGAATAAAAGAATCTCAAAGTGCTACAGCAGTGAATAAAATAATCTCAAAGTGCTACAGCAGTGAATAAAATAATCTCAAAGTGCTACAGCAGTGAATAAAAGAATCTCAAAGTGCTACAGCAGTGAATAAAATAATCTCAAAGTGCTACAGCAGTGAATAAAAGAATCTCAAAGTGCTACAGCAGTGAATAAAATAATCTCAAAGTGCTACAGCAGTGAATAAAATAATCTCAAAGTGCTACAGCAGTGAATAAAAGAATCTCAAAGTGCTACAGCAGTGAATAAAATAATCTCAAAGTGCTACAGCAGTGAATAAAATAATCTCAAAGTGCTACAGCAGTGAATAAAATAATCTCAAAGTGCTACAGCAGTGAATAAAATAATCTCAAAGTGCTACAGCAGTGAATAAAAGAATCTCAAAGTGCTACAGCAGTGAATAAAAGAATCTCAAAGTGCTACAGCAGTGAATAAAATAATCTCAAAGTGCTACAGCAGTGAATAAAATAATCTCAAAGTGCTACAGCAGTGAATAAAAGCAAAAGAAACAACACACCATTAAAAACATCTAAAAGAACAGGAACATTTCAAACATAAAAAATGCACTAGGCATACTAATATTGAAGGCCCAGAACACCTGCTCTCTCTGTCTCTGTCTCTGTCTCTCTGTCTCTCTCTATGTCTCGCTGTCTCTCTCTCTATCTCTCTCAAATCTCAAATCGAACATCGAACGTTGAACGTGTGTGACAAATCTCACAAATCTCACAAATCTCACAAATCTCAAATCAAACAAAATCTCACAAATCTCACAAATTCAAATCGAACAAATCTCAAATCGAACAAAATCTCAAATCGAACAAATCTCAATTCGAACAAATCTCAATTATTTCAATTTTTTTCCTATTTTCTTTCCTAGCGCAAGTTTTTTTTTTTTCCCTTAGATTAGTCGTTGGGTGGACAGACAGACAGACAGACAGACAGACAGACAGACAGACAGACAGACAGACAGACAGACAGAGCCTATTGTTTCCTGGGAGAAACTGTTTCCAGTCTATGCATATATATATATATATATATATATATATATATATATATATATATATATATATAAACGCTACCTACTATATTTACAAAAAACTGACAGCCATGGATTTATTTCAGCGAACAAGAAGAACTGTCAGACCCGTTGATTTCACATGCAGGCGTCGGTGTGATACAAGGCGAGCTATGTATACAGTATACTAACTAAGTCACATACCGGAAGAAATGAAACTGGAGGAGCATGAAACGAAGACGTTAATCTGAGCGGACACAAAAAAAAAGGGGAAACGTGACACACAATATCTTAGACGTCCCGTCCCCTCCCGTCCCCTCCCCCGTCCCCCCGTCCCCAAAAATAAACTATATGTTTAGATGTCTCCCAGAATAAATGCAGATGACCTCAGGAATTGAGTTTCCGCTTTCCTGTTCCGATGGCACTTGAGTTGCTACGAAAGCATGGCAGCTTTAATCCGGGCATGGATGGGAACCCCTTCTTCTGGTGTTTTTAGAAGCGTTATGTTATAACTTGGCTGTTGAAAAATAGCAGATCTACAAGCTCAGTGCCAAGAAGCTACGAGCTTGTAGGTCTGCTATTTTTGAAGTCTTTCAATATATATTCTTTCAGAGTGAACGATTTGAACTCAAATTGCTTCTGGGGAGGTCTCTGGAACAACATATTTCATCTTCTGGGGGGGGGGGTCTCTGGAACAACATATTTCATCTTCTGGGGAGGGTCTCTGGAACAACATATTTCATCTTCTGGGGAGGGTCTCTGGAACAACATATTTCATCTTCTGGGGAGGGTCTCTGGAACAACATATTTCATCTTCTGGGGAGGGGTCTCTGGAACAACATATTTCATCTTCTGGGGAGGGGTCTCTGGAACAACATATTTCATCTTCTGGGGAGGGTCTCTGGAACAACATATTTCATCTTCTGGGGAGGGGTCTCTGGAACAACATATTTCATCTTCTGGGGAGGGTCTCTGGAACAACATATTTCATCTTCTGGGGAGGGTCTCTGGAACAACATATTTAATCTTCTGGGGAGGGTCTCTGGAACAACATATTTCATCTTCTGGGGGGGATCTCTGGGGGGGTCTCTGGGGGGGGAGTCTCTGGGGGGGTCTCTGGGGGGGGGGTCTCTGGAACAACATATTTTCAGACGGGGGTCGGCGGGGGGGAATTACACGTAATTCTGGGGGTCCTCGACATGAAATATTGAGCACCACTGATATTTTACAAAAATATTAAATGTATCTATTTAATATTTATTTTTATAGAGAAACATGGGGTTTTTTTCTTTCTAGAAAACTGTCCGATTTAGTAGACATTCGTCCTTATAGGTCTGAATGAGTTGAATGACTGGACTCGGAACACGGTGTAAGGAGATGAGGAAAAATGATGATGAAATCACATTTATTCATTCTCTGCTGATTCATTTCTCTCTCCCCCCCCCCCCCCCCCCCCCCAAAAAAAATGTGACCTTCACATGTTTTGTTTTGCGGAGAAATGGATAGGATGACGGCGGGCCGGGTGGAACGGTGTCAGGAGGGTTTTCGGGGAGTTGTTCCAACATGATATTGTCGCACATCGCAGGTTCACGCACAGCTGTAGAAGATTGGGTGACATCATGCGTTTTGATTGATTTGACGTATTTATTAACAGTTTGCAGAATGGCTACATTTTACATGAAAAGAACAACTCAGTAGAGAGACTGTTACTGTCTGTGGACGAGACCATGAAGAGACTGTTACTGTGGACCATAAAACACAACTCAGTACAGAGACTGTTACTGTGGACCATAAAGCACAACTCAGTACAGAGACTGTTACTGTGGACAATAAAGCACAACTCAGTACAGAGACTGTTACTGTGGACCATAAAACACAACTCAGTACAGAGACTGTTACTGTGGACCATAAAACACAACTCAGTACAGAGACTGTTACTGTAGACAAGACCATACATAAAGCACAACTCAGTACAGAGACTGTTACTGTAGACCATAAAGCACAACTCAATACAGAGACTGTTACTGTAGACCATAAAGCACAACTCAGTACAGAGACTGTTACTGTGGACCATAAAACACAACTCAGTACAGAGACTGTTACTGTAGACAAGACCATACATAAAGCACAACTCAGTACAGAGACTGTTACTGTAGACCATAAAGCACAACTCAATACAGAGACTGTTACTGTAGACCATAAAGCACAACTCAGTACAGAGACTGTTACTGTGGACCATAAAACACAACTCAGTACAGAGACTGTTACTGTGGACCATAAAGAGACTGTTACTGTGGACCATAAAACAACTCAGTACAGAGACTGTTACTGTGGACCATAAAACACAACTCAGTACAGAGACTGTTACTGTAGACCATAAAACACAACTCAGTACAGAGACTGTTACTGTAGACCATAAAGAGACTGTTACTGTAGACAAGACCATAAAGCACAACTCAGTACAGAGACTGTTACTGTAGACCATGAAGCACAACTCAATACAGAGACTGTTACTGTGGACCATAAAGCACAACTCAGTACAGAGACTGTTACTGTAGACCATAAAACACAACTCAGTACAGAGACTGTTACTGTAGACCATAAAACACAACTCAGTACAGAGACTGTTACTGTAGACCATAAAGAGACTGTTACTGTAGACAAGACCATAAAGCACAACTCAGTACAGAGACTGTTACTGTAGACCATGAAGCACAACTCAATACAGAGACTGTTACTGTGGACCATAAAGCACAACTCAGTACAGAGACTGTTACTGTGGACCATAAAGCACAACTCAGTACAGAGACTGTTACTGTAGACCATAAAACACAACTCAGTACAGAGACTGTTACTGTAGACCATAAAACACAACTCAGTACAGAGACTGTTACTGTGGACCATAAAGAGACTGTTACTGTGGACCATAAAACAACTCAGTACAGAGACTGTTACTGTAGACCATAAAGAGACTGTTACTGTGGACCATAAAACAACTCAGTACAGAGACTGTTACTGTAGACCATAAAGAGACTGTTACTGTAGACAAGACCATACATAAAGCACAACTCAGTACAGAGACTGTTACTGTAGACAAGACCATAAAGCACAACTCAGTACAGAGACTGTTACTGTGGACCATAAAACACAACTCAGTACAGAGACTGTTACTGTAGACCATAAAGAGACTGTTACTGTAGACAAGACCATACATAAAGCACAACTCAGTACAGAGACTGTTACTGTGGACCATAAAACACAACTCAGTACAGAGACTGTTACTGTGGACCATAAAACACAACTCAGTACAGAGACTGTTACTGTAGACCATAAAGAGACTGTTACTGTAGAAAAGACCATAAAACACAACTCAATACAGAGACTGTTACTGTAGACCATAAAGCACAACTCAGTACAGAGACTGTTACTGTAGACCATAAAGAGACTGTTACTGTGGACCATAAAACACAACTCAGTACAGAGACTGTTACTGTAGACCATAAAGCACAACTCAGTACAGAGACTGTTACTGTAGACCATAAAACACAACTCAGTACAGAGACTGTTACTGTAGACCATAAAGAGACTGTTACTGTAGACCATAAAACACAACTCAGTACAGAGACTGTTACTGTAGACCATAAAACACAACTCAGTACAGAGACTGTTACTGTAGAAAAGACCATAAAGCACAACTCAGTACAGAGACTGTTACTGTGGACCATAAAACACAACTCAGTACAGAGACTGTTACTGTAGACCATAAAGAGACTGTTACTGTAGAAAAGACCATAAAGCACAACTCAATACAGAGACTGTTACTGTGGACCATGAAGCACAACTCAGTACAGAGACTGTTACTGTAGACCATAAAGAGACTGTTACTGTGGACAAGACCATAAAGCACAACTCAATACAGAGACTGTTACTGTAGAACATAAAACACAACTCAGTACAGAGACTGTTACTGTAGACCATAAAGCACAACTCAGTACAGAGACTGTTACTGTGGACCATAAAGCACAACTCAGTACAGAGACTGTTACTGTGGACCATAAAACACAACTCAGTACAGAGACTGTTACTGTGGACCATAAAACACAACTCAGTACAGAGACTGTTACTGTAGACCATAAAACACAACTCAGTACAGAGACTGTTACTGTAGACCATAAAACACAACTCAGTACAGAGACTGTTACTGTAGAAAAGACCATAAAGCACAACTCAGTACAGAGACTGTTACTGTGGACCATAAAACACAACTCAGTACAGAGACTGTTACTGTAGACCATAAAGAGACTGTTACTGTAGAAAAGACCATAAAGCACAACTCAATACAGAGACTGTTACTGTGGACCATGAAGCACAACTCAGTACAGAGACTGTTACTGTAGACCATAAAGAGACTGTTACTGTGGACAAGACCATAAAGCACAACTCAATACAGAGACTGTTACTGTAGAACATAAAACACAACTCAGTACAGAGACTGTTACTGTAGAACATAAAACACAACTCAGTACAGAGACTGTTACTGTAGACCATAAAGAGACTGTTACTGTAGACAAGACCATAAAGCACAACTCAGTACAGAGACTCTTACTGTAGACCATAAAACACAACTCAGTACAGAGACTGTTACTGTAGACCATAAAGCACAACTCAGTACAGAGACTGTTACTGTGGACGAGACCATGAAGAGACTGTTACTGTGGACGAGACCATGAAGAGACTGTTACTGTCTGTGGACGAGACCATGAAGAGTCTGTTACTGTGGACCATAAAACACAACTCAGTTCAGGAATCTATTATTGGCCAAGGCAGATTTTATTTGTATTTTTATGCATTCTCCACCAGGACGAACCCTCAGCCTGACATGTAGGTAACCAGGCAACAGTGTACCGTACGGTAGACACACACACACACACACACACACACACACACACACACACACACACACACACACACACACACACACACACACCTTCACACAGAACACAGCGTGCCAAATATAGCTCTCCACCCCCCCCCCACTCCTTCGCCTCCCTGACACAGACGAGGCCTCCACTGACTGTGTGTGTGTGTGTGTGTGTGTGTGTGTGTGTGTGTGTGTGTGCGTCCCCCCCCTCCTCCTCCTCCTCCTCCTCCTCCTCCCCGTCTCCTGGAGAGCCGAGGAGAATGAGCGGAGCGGGTGTTTGAAATGTCCTACATATTGGATGGAGGGGTGGGGTGGAGGTGGGTGGAGGTGGGGGGAGGTGGGGGGAGGTGGGGGGAGGTGGGGTATGTTTGAAACGTCCTACATATTGGATGGAGGGGTGGGGTGGAGGTGGGGGGAGGTGGGGGGAGGTGGGGGGAGGTGGGGGGAGGTGGGGTATGTTTGAAACGTCCTACATATTGGATGGAGGGGTGGGGTGGAGGTGGGGGGAGGTGGGGGGAGGTGGGGTATGTTTGAAACGTCCTACATATTGGATGGAGGGGTGGGGTGGAGGTGGGGGAGGTGGGGAGAGTTGGGGTATGTTTGAAACGTCCTACATATTGGATGGAGGGGTGGGGTGGAGGTGGGGAGGTGTGGGGCGGTGGGGTATGTTTGAAACGTCCTACATATTGGATGGAGGGGTGGGGGGGAGGTGGGGGGAGGTGGGGGGGTGTTTGAAACGTCCTACATTTTGGCCCAAAACATGTTTTTTCGCCCCACCTCCTGTTTCAGGGAAACTGTGTGTCGGGCTTTGCATTTTTCATGGCCGGCCTCCTATTTTAGCTCTGGGTGCAGGTTATTCTTAGCGAGAGTTCAGTGTGTGTGTGTGTGTGTGTGTGTGTGTGTGTGTGTGTGTGTGTGTGTGTGTGTGTGTGTGTGTGTGTGTGTGTGTGTGAGAGAGACAGAGAGAGAGAGAGAGAAAGAGAGACAGAGAGAGTGATTTCAATGTTGAGTGTTTTCCAATCAAAATTAAAATATCCAAAGTAACTAAAGTTTTCAAATAATTGTAGTGAAGTAAAAGTACACATTTTGGCTCTGAGATGTAGTGGAGTAGAAGTAAAAGTACTGGTATTGGAAATGCTCAAGTAAACACAAATAGATCTACAAGCTGTTTTGCTGCGACACGCTGTGAGCTTGTAGATCGGCTGTATTCAGCATGCTATAGCTCCCCCCCTGGCGTGAAATGTGCAGAACAAACACAACAGGCTTTAGGGCCCTGCACTGGTGGGGAAGACCCAAGGACGGGACACATAGCGCATGAATGCCCCTGTGACCTGTGACCCCTGTGACCCTGTGGCCCCAGTGACCTGTGAACCCTGTGACCCTGTGACCTGTGAAAGAGGATACCCTGTGACCCTGTGACCCTGTGACCCTGTGACCAACACAGGGTGTAAAGAGGTTAACCCTGTGACCCTGTGACCTGTGAACCCTGTGACCCTGTGACCTGTGAAAGAGGTTACCCTGTGACCCTGTGACCCCTGTGACCTGTGTCCCTGTGACCAACACAGGGTGTGGAGAGGTTACCCTGTGACCCTGTGACCCTGTGACCCTGTGACCAACACAGGGTGTGAAGAGGTTACCCTGTGACCCTGTGACATGTGACCCTGTGACCTGGCCCATCTGTCTCCATTTGAGGGGACAACCCTGGAGCATACTCGGGGAATTCTCTCCCCTTTTTCCTTTTTTTCAAGTGTATGCAGTGGAGTTTATCTATGAGCGACCGCGGGCTTTTTCTGCTGACAGAACTGAGGATTCTCCCGGGATAAGGGAGGGGGGGGGGGGGGGGGGGGGGGGGGTTGCATCGGGTTCTCATTAAAGCAAAGTAACATGCAGATCAATCATGGAGGGGGAGGGGGGGACGGACGTGTGAGACGTACTTCATAGTGACGCTGAGGAAGACGATGAAAGTTGTCCCGCTCGCCCTTTCCTCATGTCTGTTTTTAACTCGCCGTGCCGTGCGTCGGTTATTTTAATCCATTCTGGGCGGGAACCCCTTTTTTAAGCATTATGTTATACTTTAACTATTGAAAAATAGCAGATCTATACAAGCTCGTATAGTGCGGCACTCTATTTTTGAAAAATCGTGAAAATGTTGTGCAAATCTTATCTCTGATATTTATTTCAGAGCGAACGTTTTTTTTTCTAACTAACTTAGAGTCTTTGCTTCTCGAGGGTCCCTGCCCGGGACAACATATCTTCAGATGGGGGTCCGCGGCCACATACGTAATATTTTTGGGGGGTCCTTGATATGAAAATGTTTGAGAACGACTGACATACAGAATGACTGACATATAGAACGACTGACATAATAACGACTGACATATAGAACGACTGACATATAGAACGACTGACTGATTTAGAAGAGATTATTTCGTCGGATCGTCCTCAGGTCTAAATCGGTTAGGATGGTGGCGTTGACCTTTGACCTGTTCATTCCTCTGTTCTTTGAGTTTTCAAAGAAAGCACAAACTTCAAAACTCCAATTATGTCGTGGGTGTTTGTTTCGTTGTGCTTTTGTCTCCTGCTCAGTGCAGGCAACAGGTCTTTTGTCTCCTGCTCAGTGCAGGCAACAGGTCTTTTGTCTCCTGCTCAGTGCAGGCAACAGGTCTTTTGTCTCCTGCTCAGTGCAGGCAACAGGTCTTTTGTCTCCTGCTCAGTGCAGGCAACAGGTCTTTTGTCTCCTGCTCAGTGCAGGCAACAGGTCTTTTGTCTCCTACTCAGTGCAGGCAACAGGTCTTGTGTCTCCTGCTCAGTGCAGGCAACAGGTCTTTTGTCTCCTGCTCAGTGCAGGCAACAGGTCTTTTGTCTCCTGCTCAGTGCAGGCAACAGGTCTTTTGTCTCCTGCTCAGTGCAGGCAAC
>NC_137868.1:1851991-1854491 GCF_963924005.1 Protomyctophum bolini | reverse complement strand
AATGGGTTACAAAATCGTGGGATAAAGAATATAAAAACATATATATATTCTTTTTAGAAAATTATGGTCCCATTTATTAAAACAATACCCGGTAAAGCGTCTTTTGGGTACTCAGAAAAGCGCTATTATAAGTTTGAGATATTATTATTATTATTATTAATAATAATTAATAATAATGTGCATGCATGAGCCTGCTGCAAGCTGAGCACTTCCTGCTTCTTTGTTGTTTGTTGTTTTCTGTGCTGGAGACCGAGGGGTTAAATGTTTGTCCAGCTGAAACAACACAGTAAAACAAAAATAAGAAGAAGAAGACAAGATTAAAATTCCTTCTGTCTGTCTTGGAGCTAAGAATAGCCAGGCCTGCTGTTCTGGCTGGCTCCGCGCCAGGGAGGGGGTTCTGGCAGCAGTGTTGTTTTCGTCGACTAAAACTATAAGACGAAAAATGTTCGTCGACTACCTTTTTTCACTGAAGAAAACTACATGGAAACTAAATTAAAACTATGCTATGGTGACTAAAACTAAGACTAAATATACTGACAATTTCGTCAACAAATAAAAACTAGACTGAAATGTCCACTGAAATGTGCACTAGTCCCTAGTAAGGGACTATAGTGGACAAGAGATCCAGTATAAGACATTTTACACTTGGTTGCATGCTGAAAATAGCCGATCTACAAGCTCACAACGCGTCGCAGTGTAAAATAAGTCATTATGACGGCAACAAGGCCTGCAAAAATACATTTTAGTCGACTAAAACTAGACTAACACTAATACATTCCAGATGCTGCCAAAAACAACACTGTCTGGCAGCACATTTAGATTTTAGTTTTAGATATAGTTTCTATTTAGTTTTATTTTGCACATGCGTTATAGTCACCTGGAATGTTTTAGTCGACTAAATCTACAGTTGATTTAGTCGACTGAAATGTTTAATGTTAATTTATACTTATATTTAATATATTTAATGTTTATATGTTCAGTACAATCAGATGTATGGACTGTCTATGGGAAGTTGTTCAGTACAATCAGATGTATGGACTGTCTATGGGAAGTTGTTGAATACAATCAGATGTATGGACTGTCTATGGGGCTGTCTATGGGAAGTTGCATCTATAGTTAGCAGCACCTTGCTGGCAAGATGGCCGTAGTGTATATAACCAGTAAGACGCGCAAACGCGGGAAGCGAACGCAGCTCGTACATATTTGGGTTTTGGACGAATAGCTGCTTTGGGGACTCCTTATATGGTTATGGCTGAGTCATGGTGACACAAATCACTCAGCTCCATATATGGGCACAAAAGCGGGACAGACAGACAGACAGACACACACAGTCAGACAGACAGACAGACAGACAGACAGACATGATCTGCTAGGTCTCATAGTAAGTGCTCACTGCATTCGCAATCACTGCGTTCGCAATAATGGTAAATTAATTAACCCATTCTGACCTGAGATCAGATTCTATAAATGTTTTCTACATCCTGACAGTTTTCCATTCTGACCTGAGATCAGATTCTCAAAATGTTCTTCTACATCCTGACAGTTTTCCATTTTGACCTGAGATCAGATTCTATAAATGTCTTCTACATCCTGACAGTTTTCCATTCTGACCTGAGATCAGATTCTATAAATGTTCTTCTACATCCTGACAGTTTACCATTCTGACCCGAGATCAGATTCTGTAAAATGTCTTCTACATCCTGACAGTTTTCCATTCTGACCTGAGATCAGATTCTATAAATGTTCTTCCACATCCTGACAGTTTTCTGAAAAAGCCATGTTTCTACGATTTTTCAAAAATAGCAGACCTACAAGCTCGTAGCGCGCCACTCGGTGGCGCGCTATGAGCTTGTAGATCTGCTATTTTTAAATAGCTTAAAGCATAACATAATGCTAACACCAAAAGGGGTTCCCGCCCCAAAATGGGCCAACTACTCACCTAATGCCGCCACTTTAGACGCCCCACCATGTTTAACATCGTTCCTGAGTGTGTACATATTGTTTAAAGATAAAGGTAAATATATGAACTTTGGCTAAAAGCATGTTGTGTTTAATCCACCTTCATTGTTTACACCTGTCTGGCATCACAACTGTGACTGACTGTCATGGCAGCGGGCTACAACCCAAACGGACTTCCTCTTCCTCTTCAAAATAAGAGCTGCTTGGAAACAAACATAATACTTATGGCTGTCATGACACATGACGTATATCTTCAAAAGTCATGTATTGGAAGGGCTATAGCATCCAGTACCTCACCTAAACAATAATAATTATTATTATATATATATATATATATATATATATATATATATATATATATATATATATAATATATGTAATCACACCTGTGTGAAGTGAGGGGCGCTAATATATTAAAGTCTAATGGTGATGTAATGGTGATGTAAAACAAACTGTGCCAAAACAAACATTTTCATTCTCTTTAATGTTAATGGCATTTTAATGTTTGTGTTTAGGGACAAGATGACGTAGTAGGCCTACA
>NC_137868.1:1844491-1846991 GCF_963924005.1 Protomyctophum bolini | reverse complement strand
TGTGGGATCTAGTCTGACTGATAATCTCTTCATATACATGACTCAGTGGATTGACTCAACACAACATGACTCATCCATCCTGGTGATCTCTGTCTGTAGTCCTGAGATCTCTGTCTGTAGTCCTGAGGTCTGTCTGTAGTCCTGAGGTCTGTCTGTAGTCCTGATCTCTGTCTGTAGTCCTGATCTCTGTCTGTAGTCCTGAGATCTCTTGCCTTTTTTCTCTTTCTCATTCTCTGCTCGATCTGCTTCAGAGCGTTTTGACTTATTCTATCATGAATAACACATTTAGGGCTGGAAAGAAATGTAAAAAATCTCTTCAAAATCCTGAGAGTTTTCTGAAAAACCTTATGTTTCTGTATCAGTGGTTCTCACAGGGTTAAACCCTTATGTTTCTGTATCAGTGGTTCTCACAGGGTTAAAACCCTATGTTTCTATATCAGTGGTTCTCACAGGGTTAAAACCCTATGTTTCTATATCAGTGGTTCTCACAGGGTTAAAACCCTATGTTTCTATATCAGTGGTTCTCACAGGGTTAAAACCTTATGTTTCTGTATCAGTGGTTCTCACAGGGTTAAAACCCTATGTTTCTGTATCAGTGGTTCTCACAGGGTTAAAACCCTATGTTTCTGTATCAGTGGTTCTCACAGGGTTAAACCTCATGTTTCTATATCAGTGGTTCTCACAGGGTTAAAACCCTATGTTTCTATATCAGTGGTTCTCACAGGGTTAAACCTCATGTTTCTATATCAGTGGTTCTCACAGGGTTAAAACCTCATGTTTCTGTATCAGTGGTTCTCAAACTATTTCATGTCAAGGACCCCTCCACTCTGTAATAATATATATTCAAAGATTTGAGGCCTATTCAAGCCCGTAGAGTGGTGCGCGACAAGCTTGTAGATCTGCTATTTGTCAATAGCTAAAGTACAACACGATGCTTGTAGATCTGCTATTTGTCAATAGCTAAAGTACAACACGATGCTTAAAAACACCCAAAGGGGTTCCCGCCCAGAATGGGATAAAGAAACGTCGTCAAATCGATGGTGTTTCTTCTTGAAGACATGTAGCGCTCCACGTTGGAGCTGCTGCAGAGCACGGCTTTTATTCTGGGCTGCAGGCTGGCTGCAGAGCACAGTGTTTAATATGGGCTGCAGGCTGCAGGCTGCAGGCTGGCTGCAGAGCACAGTGTTTATTCTGGGCTGCAGGCTGCAGGCTGGCTGCAGAGCACAGTGTTTATTCTGGGCTGCAGGCTGGCTGCAGAGCACAGCGTTTATTCTGGGCTGCAGGCTGGCTGCAGAGCACAGCGTTTATTCTGGGCTGCAGGCTGCAGGCTGGCTGCAGAGCACAGTGTTTATTCTGGGCTGCAGGCTGCAGGCTGGCTGCAGAGCACAGTGTTTATTCTGGGCTGCAGGCTGCAGGCTGGCTGCAGAGCACAGCGTTTATTCTGGGCTGCAGGCTGCAGGGTGATGCAGAGCACTTATTCTGGGCTGCAGCCTGCAGGCTTCATGTCATGTGGTGCTCTCTGGGAAAGCGTTCAGTAAATGGACTGAGTCATATGAGTGCAGGGTTTTAAGAAGCTGCTGCAAAATATATACTATATATAAATATATACTATAATATATAATATATGGCCTTTAAATATATACTATATGGCCTTTAAATATATATATGGCCTTTACATATATACTATTTACATAGACTGCAATTATACTGCAAAATATATACTATGGCCTTTAAGGAGACTGCAATTATATATAAATATATACTATATGGCCTTTAAGGATACTGCAAAATATATACTATATGGACTTTAAGGGGATTTAAATATACTATATGGCCTTTAAGGGGATTTAAATATATACTATATGGCCTTTAAGGTGATTTAAATATATACTATATGGCCTTTAAGGGGATTTAAATATATACTATATGGCCTTTAAGGGGATTTAAATATATACTATATGGCCTTTAAGGATACTGCAAAATATATACTATATGGCCTTTAAGGGGATTTAAATATACTATATGGCCTTTAAGGGGATTTAAATATATACTATATGGCCTTTAAGGTGATTTAAATATATACTATATGGCCTTTAAGGGGATTTAAATATATACTATATGGCCTTTAAGGGGATTTAAATATATACTATATGGCCTTTAAGGGGATTTAAATATACTATATGGCCTTTAAGGGGATTTAAATATATACTATATGGCCTTTAAGGATACTGCAAAATATATACTATATGGCCTTTAAGGGGATTTAAATATACTATATGGCCTTTAAGGGGATTTAAATATACTATATGGCCTTTAAGGGGATTTAAATATATACTATATGGCCTTTAAGGGGATTTAAATATATACTATAAGGCCTTTAAGGAGACTGCAAATATAGGCAGCAGGAGGAAACAACAAACATGTTATATGTTATTGGAATGTTTTATATCTATCGCTGTCCTCGTGCAATAATAATAATAATAATAGTAATGACTTTCTC
>NC_137868.1:1829491-1841991 GCF_963924005.1 Protomyctophum bolini | reverse complement strand
CTCCGCGCTGTGGGCTAATTATCTTGAAGAATCGCGCCTGGGTTCCGTTCGCCCGCTCAGACAGGAACAATATTGCACGTTTCAAAGTGTTTGTTATGTTCCAGTCACGGCTGACAGCAGAGCCCACAGGGAGACGGACTGCATTAACTCATTCTGGCCTGGGAACCCCTTTTTGGTGTTCATAGCATCATGTTATACTTTAAGCTGTTGAAAGAAATAGCAGATCTACAAGCTCATAGCGTGGCACCGAGTTCCGCACTATGAGCTTGTATAGGTCTGCTATTTTTGAAAAGTCTTGAAATCTTTGAATATATATATATTCTTTCAGAGCGTTTTTCAACTCAAATCTTTGCTTCATGGGGTCGGCCAAATGCAGATATCTTTTGGAGGTCCTTTGATATGAAAATAGTTTTAGAACCACTGACATAGAAACATAGGGTTTTAACCCTGTGAGAACCACTGACGTATAGAAACATAGGGTTTTAACCCTGTGAGAACCACTGACATAGAAACATAGGGTTTTAACCCTGTGAGAACCACTGACATAGAAACATAGGGTTTTAACCCTGTGAGAACCACTGACGTATAGAAACATGAGTTTTTTTCAGAAAACTGTCATGATTTAGAAGATATTTGTAGAATCGTCCTCAGATCTAAATGGGTTAACTCATTCCGTGGTATAAAAGGATGCATATCAAGATTTATATGGAGATATAAAAGGATGCATATCAAGATTTATATTGAGATATAAAAGTAGAGTTGTCTCGATACAATTTTTTTTTCAGACAGAGTACGAGTACAAGTACTTCATTTTTCTGTACTCGCCGATACCGAGTACCGATTCTTTCTCATTAGATGCAGAACAGATGGATCTCTGATCTACGCTGGTCAGTTGGCCGTTTCTGGGGTGATTTGCTGCTGGGCTGGGTCAGATGGTCAGTTGGCCGTTTCTGGGGTGAGTTGCTGCTGGGCTGGGTCAGATGGTCAGTTGGCCGTTTCTGGGGTGATTTGCTGCATGTCTACATAAGTCTATCTAAGTCTACATAAAGTGCTATCTGAGGGCCTAGGGCAAGTGCTACGGGCCATGATGGAGTCTGAAGGGGTGGGTTTTCAGAATACGAGCTTGTAGATCTGCTATTTTTTTTAAATCGTGAACATGTGGCGCAAATCTTTGATTATATACTATTTCAGAGTGAACATTTTTGCTTCTGTAGAATCTGATGTGATTTAGAAGACATTCTGTAGAATCTGATGTGATTTAGAAGACATTCTGTAGAATCTGATGTGATTTAGAAGACATTCTGTAGAATCTGATGTGATTTAGAAGACATTCTGTAGAATCTGATCTGATTTAGAGATGGAATCCCTGTTTTTACAGATGTCTTATAGGTGGAACAAAAAGTGAAAACGCTGAAAACAACCGCGTTGTGAATTTCTCGAATCCACGGCTATTTCTGTTATTTGTTTGTTATTTCTGTTATTTGTTTGTTATTTCTGTTATTTGTTTGTTATCTCTGTTATTTGTTTGTTATTTCTGTTATTTGTTTGTTATTTCTGTTATTTGTTTGTTATCTCTGTTATTTGTTTGTTATTTCTGTTATTTGTTTGTTATTTCTGTTATTTGTTTGTTATTTCTGTTATTTGTTTGTTATCTCTGTTATTTGTTTGTTATTTCTGTTATTTGTTTGTTATTTCTGTTATTTGTTTGTTATCTCTGTTATTTGTTTGTTATTTCTGTTATTTGTTTGTTATTTCTGTTATTTGTTTGTTATCTCTGTTATTTGTTTGTTATTTCTGTTATTTGTTTGTTATTTCTGTTATTTGTTTGTTATTTCTGTTATTTGTTTGTTATTTCTGTTATTTGTTTGTTATTTCTGTTATTTGTTTGTTATTTCTGTTATTTGTTTGTTATCTCTGTTATTTGTTTGTTATTTCTGTTATTTGTTTGTTATTTCTGTTATTTGTTTGTTATCTCTGTTATTTGTTTGTTATTTCTGTTATTTGTTTGTTATTTCTGTTATTTGTTTGTTATTTCTGTTATTTGTTTGTTATTTCTGTTATTTGTTTGTTATTTCTGTTATTTGTTTGTTATTTCTGTTATTTGTTTGTTATTTCTGTTATTTGTTTGTTATCTCTGTTATTTGTTTGTTATTTCTGTTATTTGTTTGTTATTTCTGTTATTTGTTTGTTATTTCTGTTATTTGTTTGTTATTTCTGTTATTTGTTTGTTATTTCTGTTATTTGTTTGTTATTTCTGTTATTTGTTTGTTATCTCTGTTATTTGTTTGTTATTTCTGTTATTTGTTTGTTATTTCTGTTATTTGTTTGTTATTTCTGTTATTTGTTTGTTATTTCTGTTATTTGTTTGTTATTTCTGTTATTTGTTTGTTATTTCTGTTATTTGTTTGTTATTTCTGTTATTTGTTTGTTATCTCTGTTATTTGTTTGTTATTTCTGTTATTTGTTTGTTATTTCTGTTATTTGTTTGTTATTTCTGTTATTTGTTTGTTATTTCTGTTATTTGTTTGTTATTTCTGTTATTTGTTTGTTATTTCTGTTATTTGTTTGTTATTTCTGTTATTTGTTTGTTATTTCTGTTATTTGTTTGTTATTTCTGTTATTTGTTTGTTATTTCTGTTATTTGTTTGTTATCTCTGTTATTTGTTTGTTATTTCTGTTATTTGTTTGTTATTTCTGTTATTTGTTTGTTATTTCTGTTATTTGTTTGTTATTTCTGTTATTTGTTTGTTATTTCTGTTATTTGTTTGTTATCTCTGTTATTTGTTTGTTATTTCTGTTATTTGTTTGTTATTTCTGTTATTTGTTTGTTATCTCTGTTATTTGTTTGTTATTTCTGTTATTTGTTTGTTATTTCTGTTATTTGTTTGTTATTTCTGTTATTTGTTTGTTATTTCTGTTATTTGTTTGTTATTTCTGTTATTTGTTTGTTATTTCTGTTATTTGTTTGTTATCTCTGTTATTTGTTTGTTATTTCTGTTATTTGTTTGTTATTTCTGTTATTTGTTTGTTATTTCTGTTATTTGTTTGTTATTTCTGTTATTTGTTTGTTATTTCTGTTATTTGTTTGTTATCTCTGTTATTTGTTTGTTATTTCTGTTATTTGTTTGTTATTTGTCGTGCAACAAAGTATAATAGGGCTTAAGCGGTTGATTGTATGTTTTGAACATGCAGACGTGACTAATGGGTGTGGACTAATGGGGCTGTGTGTGGACTAATGGGGCTGTGTGTGGACTAATGGGGCTGTGTGTGGACTAATGGGGCTGTGTGTGGACTAATGGGGCTGTGTGTGGACTAATGGGGCTGTGTGTGGACTAATGGGGCTGGGTGTGGACTAATGGGGCTGTGTGTGGACTAATGGGGCTGTGTGTGGACTAATGGGGCTGTGTGTGGACTAATGGGGCTGGGTGTGGACTAATGGGGCTGTGTGTGGACTAATGGGGCTGTGTGTGGACTAATGGGGCTGTGTGTGGACTAATGGGGCTGTGTGTGGACTAATGGGGCTGTGTGTGGACTAATGGGGCTGTGTGTGGACTAATGGGGCTGTGTGTGGACTAATGGGGCTGTGTGTGGACTAATGGGGCTGTGTGTGGACTAATGGGGCTGTGTGTGGACTAATGGGGCTGTGTGTGGACTAATGGGGCTGTGTGTGGACTAATGGGGCTGTGTGTGGACTAATGGGGCTGTGTGTGGACTAATGGGGCTGTGTGTGGACTAATGTTTTCTTACCTCTGCTTATCAACCGGGACTCTATAGTACAATGCTGTACATGATGATGTAATGATAGTAACTCAGTGAGTGCATGAGTCTCAGAGGCCTCTAGCCTATAGCAGGCCAGTCTGGTGAGTCTCAGAGGCCTCTCTAGCCTATAGCAGGCCAGTCTGGTGCGTCTATAGACAAATCCAGGAACGGGTCTCATTGTCGCAGCTTACGTATTTCCTGTAGGCGGACTCAACGTAGCTTCCGGGTTTAAACCCTCACCAGGCGCACCTCTTCTACTACAGTGAACGGCAGAGTGACTGCCATGTTAGTCTGCCTGATGTTAGTCTGCCTCAAACGTTACTCTTTTACCTGCTTTTTACTAACACTAACATTACAAAGATGTCCAGAACATCGAGATGAACCTGTGTAGTTTATGGCTGCTCCAACAGTAGAGATGAACCTGTGTAGTTTATGGCTGCTCCAACAGTAGAGATGAACCTGTGTAGTTTATGGCTGCTCCAACAGTAGAGATGAACCTGTGTAGTTTATGGCTGCTCCAACAGTAGAGTTGAACCTGTGTAGTTTATGGCTGCTCCAACAGTAGAGATGAACCTGTGTAGTTTATGGCTGCTCCAACAGTAGAGATGAACCTGTGTAGTTTATGGCTGCTCCAACAGTAGAGATGAACCTGTGTAGTTTATGGCTGCTCCAACAGTAGAGATGAACCTGTGTAGTTTATGGCTGCTCCAACAGTAGGGATGAACCTGTGTAGTTTATGGCTGCTCCAACAGTAGAGATGAACCTGTGTAGTTTATGGCTGCTCCAACAGTAGAGATGAACCTGTGTAGTTTATGGCTGCTCCAACAGTAGAGATGAACCTGTGTAGTTTATGGCTGCTCCAACAGTAGTAGAGATGAACCTGTGTAGTTTATGGCTGCTCCAACAGTAGAGATGAACCTGTGTAGTTTATGGCTGCTCCAACAGTAGAGATGAACCTGTGTAGTTTATGGCTGCTCCAACAGTAGTAGAGATGAACCTGTGTAGTTTATGGCTGCTCCAACAGTAGAGATGAACCTGTGTAGTTTATGGCTGCTCCAACAGTAGAGATGAACCTGTGTAGTTATGGCTGCTCCAACAGTAGAGATGAACCTGTGTAGTTTATGGCTGCTCCAACAGTAGTAGAGATGAACCATGTGTAGTTTATGGCTGCTCCAACAGTAGTAGAGATGAACCTGTGTAGTTTATGGCTGCTCCAACAGTAGTAGAGATGAACCTGTGTAGTTTATGGCTGCTCCAACAGTAGTAGAGATGAACCATGTGTAGTTTATGGCTGCTCCAACAGTAGTAGAGATGAACCTGTGTAGTTTATGGCTGCTCCAACAGTAGTAGAGATGAACCTGTGTAGTTTATGGCTGCTCCAACAGTAGTAGAGATGAACCTGTGTAGTTTATGGCTGCTCCAACAGTAGAGATGAACCTGTGTAGTTTATGGCTGCTCCAACAGTAGAGATGAACCTGTGTAGTTTATGGCTGCTCCAACAGTAGGGATGAACCTGTGTAGTTTATGGCTGCTCCAACAGTAGAGATGAACCTGTGTAGTTTATGGCTGCTCCAACAGTAGAGATGAACCTGTGTAGTTTATGGCTGCTCCAACAGTAGGGATGAACCTGTGTAGTTTATGGCTGCTCCAACAGTAGAGATGAACCTGTGTAGTTTATGGCTGCTCCAACAGTAGAGATGAACCTGTGTAGTTTATGACTGCTCCAACAGTAGAGATGAACCTGTGTAGTTTATGGCTGCTCCAACAGTAGAGATGAACCTGTGTAGTTTATGGCTGCTCCAACAGTAGAGATGAACCTGTGTAGTTTATGGCTGCTCCAACAGTACAGATGAACCTGTGTAGTTTATGGCTGCTCCAACAGTAGAGATGAACCTGTGTAGTTTATGGCTGCTCCAACAGTAGAGATGAACCTGTGTAGTTTATGGCTGCTACAACAGTAGAGATGAACCTGTGTAGTTTATGGCTGCTCCAACAGTAGTAGAGATGAACCTGTGTAGTTTATGGCTGCTCCAACAGTAGAGATGAACCTGTGTAGTTTATGGCTGCTACAACAGTAGAGATGAACCTGTGTAGTTTATGGCTGCTCCAACAGTAGTAGAGATGAACCTGTGTAGTTTATGGCTGCTCCAACAGTAGAGATGAACCTGTGTAGTTTATGGCTGCTCCAACAGTAGTAGAGATGAACCTGTGTAGTTTATGGCTGCTCCAACAGTAGTAGAGATGAACCTGTGTAGTTTATGGCTGCTCCAACAGTAGTGGCAACTAAAAAAAAAAACGGAATGTCAAAATATCCACCGCGGTGGCTGAGAGCAGAGCCATAGAGTAATGGTTGAGACAGGAGAGGAGAGGAGAGGAGAGGAGAGGAGAGGCTGCGAAGGACGAGCCTGCAGTGTTAAAAATAAAGGGCCTGGTTTCCTCCTTTAGACACGCCAGCTGCCCCAAATAACAAGGCTCTTAATGAGAGATCCAGCAGCACATCCCACCGTCACAAGCCTCGCTTTATTTTCTGCCCCCGAAACATCTCTGCACTCCCCCTCCCCCCCCCCCCCCTCCCCCTCCCCCTCCCCCCCTAGGTTTCTATATTTATACGGTCGAAATGGGAGTTTCTAAGTTTGCAGTGAAAGCCTTCCCTGCATGTGTTTGCACTCCAAACTCACCGGTGGACTCACCGGTGGACTCACCGGTGGACTCACCCGTTGGACGACGAAGTGTTTTCTTTTTAAGCATTATGTTCTACTTTAAGCTATTGGAAAATGGCAGATCTACAAGCTCGTAGCTTGTAGATCTACGAGCTTGTAGATCTGTTTTTTTTTCTTCAGGTTGTTGTTGTTTTGAGAATGTAAACTAAAAGGTGACATTTGTTACATCGTTTTTCATTTGCTGCTTTCTTTCGTTTTAGTGATTTTTTACAAGATTGCACAGCGATTTTTTTTTATGCGTGCACGTGACCTCGGCGAGGAAATGGGAATCTGATGTTTGTCCATCCATCTCCAACCGCTTATCCGTAGTCGGGTCGCGGGGGCAACAGCTCCACCAGAGTGCTCCAGACTTCCCTCTCCTCCAGAGCAACATTAGTGACTTCCTCCTGGGGGGATTCCGAGACGTTCCAAGGCCAGTGAGTCGATGTGTTTCCTCCATCTGGTCCTTGGTCTGCCCCGGGGTCTCCTCCCAGTGGGACGTGATCCTTGGTCTGCCCCGGGGGTCTCCTCCCAGTGGGACGTGGTCCTTGGTCTGCCCTGGGGTCTGCTCCCAGTGGGACGTGATCCTTGGTCTGCCCCGGGGGTCTCCTCCCAGTGGGACGTGGTCCTTGGTCTGCCCTGGGGTCTGCTCCCAGTGGGACGTGATCCTTGGTCTGCCCCGGGGTCTCCTCCCAGTGGGACTTGGTCCTTGGTCTGCCCCGGAGGTCTCCTCCCAGTGGGACGTGATCCTTGGTCTGCCCCGGAGGTCTCCTCCCAGTGGGACGTGGTCCTTGGTCTGCCCCGGGGTCTCCTCCCAGTGGGACGTGATCCTTGGTCTGCCCCGGGGTCTCCTCCCAGTGAGACGTGATCCTTGGTCTGCCCCGGGGTCTTCTCCCAGTGGGACGTGATCCTTGGTCTGCCCCGGGGGTCTCCTCCCAGTGGGACGTGATCCTTGGTCTGCCCCGGGGTCTCCTCCCAGTGAGACGTGGTCCTTGGTCTGCCCCGGGGTCTCCTCCCAGTGGGACGTGGTCCTTGGTCTGCCCCGGGGGTCTCCTCCCAGTGGGACGTGGTCCTTGGTCTGCCCCGGGGTCTCCTCCCAGTGGGACGTGCCTCGAGGACCTCCCTAGGGAGACGCCTGAGAGGCATCCTAACCAGATGCCTCGAACCACCTTTGTGTTATTTGTGCAGGACCAAAATAGCCGATTTCCTCGTCCACATAATCACGTAAATTCTCCATTCATCGTCAATGAGAATCTAATGTTTGTGTGAGACGGAAATCTACACTAATAGCTGAATATAGGAGGTGCTATAGCGGTCCTAGTACAGAACCCTGTGGGACAGAACCCTGTAGGAGGGGCTATAGCGGTCCTCAAAATACAAGTACAGAACCCTGTGGGACTCCAGTCGACTAAGTATAGCGTTTGAGCAAAGTAAGCGATCTAAATTTACTCCCCCCGATTCACGGACGGGGGTCTGGCAGTCAGTGTTCCGTTGAGCGAACACCCTCTAAACACCCTTACACACACACACACACACACACACACACACACACACACACACACACACACACACACACACACACACACACACACAATGAACCCTGACGTGTTTGGGTGAGACATAATGTTCCTTCACTCCGCTCACACACACACACACACACACGCTCTGCACGCACTGCGTGCTGAGGTACCGTAGGGGTGCGTGTGTGTGTGTGTGTATGTGTGTGTGTGTGTGGGGGGGGGGGGCGTGTTGTTCTCTCAAGCCAAAAAGCAGTAGAGGAGTAGCAGTCCCAACAGAGAGTATGGTATAAGGTTTGTTGTCCTAGAGTCTAGATGATTCTGTGTGTGGCCCCTCTAGAGTCTAGATGATTCTGTGTGTGGCCCCTCTAGAGTCTAGATGTTTCTGTCTGTGGCCCCTCAGAGTCTCTCTGTGAGTGCTGGTCAACGACGTGATAGATTAGCAGGTTTGGTCGTTGGTCAGAAACCGGTTCTCTGGGACGACATTGACCCTAAAATAGCACGGCAATTATGGACCCGTTTAGCCTTTTCCTCCGTGACGCCAAAGGGTTATTTATATAAGTTTAGCTTCCCAGGTCGCTTGAATGCAGTTATTTATAATGTTAGCTGCGAGGTGGCTTTAATGCAGTTATATAGCTAAGTGG
Source organism: Protomyctophum bolini (assembly GCF_963924005.1). Taxonomy (NCBI): domain Eukaryota; kingdom Metazoa; phylum Chordata; class Actinopteri; order Myctophiformes; family Myctophidae; genus Protomyctophum; species Protomyctophum bolini. The sequence goes on along the minus strand of NC_137868.1, from coordinate 1,833,372 downwards.
TGGCCAAAAGGATGACGTCTTGTTTGTTTACCCAACCAGGAAGTTAGCTACAGTGCGGCGTGGCTTCCCTCTGTGGACGTACAGAGGAATGCTGTGGTCGTAGTAGCACTTACCCAACTATTCACAGTTCACATATGCATGCGTGTGGGAAATGTCAAGACAAGGCTTTTGATAAATACAGACTTTTCATTTTCTGCATAAATGTAACGTTAGAACTACAAACATGAATGTAACGTTATCTAGACTACAAACATGAATGTAACGTTAGAACTACAAACATGAATGTAACGTTATCTAAACTACAAACATGAATGTAACGTTAGAACTACAAACGTGAATGTAACGTTAGAACTCTACAAACATGAATGTAACGTTATCTAGACTACAAACATGAATGTAACGTTAGAACTACAAACATGAATGTAAAGTTATCTAGACTACAAACATGAATGCAACGTTAGAACTACAAACATGAATGTAACGTTATCTAGACTACAAACCTGAATGCAACGTTAGAACTAGAAACATGAATGCAACGTTAGAACTAGAAACATGAATGCAACGTTAGAACTACAAACATGAATGCAACGTTAGAACTACAAACATGAATGCAACGTTAGAACTACAAACATGAATGCAACGTTAGAACTACAAACATGAATGCAACTTTAGAACTACAAACATATTTCTTTGCAGCTGAATAGCTGGAAAATGGAAACTTTTAGAGTTTAGATAGTGTGCATGCGCATAAACTAAACGTTCCTTAGTGATTATATCTGGTTTCAGTATTTATTTATAGATATATTTTCTCTATTATTAAGGTTATTGTAGAGGTCAATTTGTATTGGGGGGGGGGAGGGGTGGGAGGGCAGGGGTCGCGAGACATGGCCGAAGCATTTCCAGGGGGTCCCCATCAACACCATCAGTGTTGTTTTTGGCAGCAGATTTCTATTTTAGTTTTAGTCACAGTCTTTGGACTGAAACTTCATTTAGTTTTAGTCACATTTTAGTCACCTGGAAATGTCTTAGTGTTAGTCTAGTTTTTGTCGACTAAATGTCATGAGTTTTTAGTCGACTAAATCTACAGTTGGTTTAGTCGACTAAAATGTATTTTGGCGGGTCTTGATGCCGTCGTCATGAGTGTTTTTACACTTGCTGAAAATAGCCGATCTACGAGCTTGTAGATCAGCTATTTTCAGCATGCAACCAAGTGTAAAATGAGTCTTATACTGGATCTCTTGTCCACTAGTCCCTTCCTAGCATTTTAGTCTAGTTTTTATCTGTTGACAAAATTGTCACTACATTTAGTCTTATAGTTTTAGTCACCATAGCTTAGTTTTAATTAAGTTTCAATTTAGTTTCCGTCAGTGAAAATAGGTAGTCGACGCACATTCTTCGTCTTAGTTTTAGTCAACGAAAACAACACTGAGGTCAGCCCATGAGAACTGCTGCTCTAACGTGTGTGAAATAAATAGAACTCAACCTAATAGTTGTTAACTATAATAGAGAACTAAGTATAAACCGAGACTCTCAGTGTCTCTAAGTTCGCTGCAAAACGTCACGTAACGTCTATTTACTGACTATACACGCGTGCACTTTGTAAAGCTCACACGTCGCGGTGTATTTTAGTAACGTGTCAAAAACAGACTCCTCTCACGTTAATGGCCACGATGTCTCTGGCGACGCGCGTCTACTCTCTCTCTCAGGGGTGGGAACGACTCCGCTAATGTGGCTTAGAGGCTACGAGAGAGAGAGAGAGAGAGAGAGAAACAGACCGCCATCCAGCGTCTCAAATTAACTCCTTTTGACCTGAGAACAGATCCTAAAGAAAATAGTCTTCTTTAAAATCACGACAGTTTTTTCCTCGTGTTTCTATAATATCAGTGCTTCTACAAAAAAATTATATCCGCCGACCACAATCTGAAAATATATTGTTTCATGGAAGATATGAGTTAAAAACGTTCGCTCTGAAAGAGTATATATAAAGATTTTACAAAAAATAGCAGATCTACAAGCTAAGATCTGTTATTTTTCAACAGCTATACAGTTTAACATAAGGCTTATTAGACTTTAGAGCACCCAAAAAGGTTCCCGTCCTCAACGTGTTAAGGCTGCTCTCGTCATGGTAACCGCCAGCGCGGCTAATGAGAGGCAGATCGCTTATAGAAATAAACACCATGGGGAGCAGTGGTGGTGGGGGGGGGGGGGTGGTGGTGGGCCAGGCCATGAGTCACACCCCCCCCCCCCCTCTCTCTCTCTCTCCTTTGGGCATGGGTGTGGGGGGGGGGGGAGCTGTCATTCATAAATCTCTTGTTTACCAACCCGCGCCTACCTTATAGTGATATTTCTAGTACCAGCCAGCCATTCAGTCAGTCAGTCAGTCAGTCAGTCATTCAGTCAGTCAGTATCAGTCAGTCAGTCAGTCATTCAGTCAGTCAGTCAGTCAGTCAGCCAGTCAGTCAGTCAGCCAGCCAGCCAGCCATTCAGTCAGTCAGTCAGTCAGTCAGTCAGTCAGTCAGTCAGTCAGTCAGCCAGCCAGCAGTCTGACCTAAGTTTTCTGAAAAACCTACAATATGTATTCAAAAATTACAAAATGATGATGATAATAATTACTAATAATAATTGCTGTACAACAACAACAACAACAACAACCCCAAAACAGGGGATCCCATCGCTTCCGAAAGTTACCTGAGCGGTCTACATACGTATAAGAACAACAGACTGATCTACATACGTATAAGTTCACAACAGCATGCGTGTTAAATGGAGCACGCTGGCCTCCCAAGCGTGACAGTCTTTCTCACATTATATCTATATTAAGAAAAGCGTTTATATTTAGCGTGGCTAATGGTGGTACTTCTGCTATTCTGGTGGTGGTAGTTCTGTTATTAGTATATATTTCAGTATAGATTACAGTATATATTATGGATTTGGTTGATGAGCATCAGTGTTGATTTTGTCGACTAAAACATTGACAACAACTTTCAGGGAAATTAAGACAACCTTTTATTTTTAAAACAAAGCAATACAGCCTCATCAAAGTTGGTGTTGTAACTTTATATATTGTCAATTACTTCCATGAGAGGGGGAGAGGTGGTGGAGTTAGCTGCTTTATAGCAGACAGTTTGAGAGTGGGAGAGGTGGTGGAGTTAGCAGTTTGAGTTAGAGAGAGATCTGAAACGTACCTACATCTGTGTGTATTATAGATACAGCATCTGAAAGACACACACAGCAGCGCTTGGCTGTGAGCAGACAGTGTGAACTGTTCTCCATAACTTGAATGTGGAGTCACAGACTGAGGGGGAGAGGGAATGTGACGGCTTTAGCTATTGAAAAATAGCAGATCTACAAGCTCATAGCGCGCTACGAGCTTGTTCTTTTTGAAGAATCGAAGAACGACTGACATAGAAACATAGCTTTTTCAGAAAACTGTCAGGATGTAGAAAACATTTTTAGAAGGTTAAAATGGGTTAAACCACCGTTTCAATTCACACACTGCTGTCATAGGTGGTTTACACCCCCTCCCCCCGCCCCCCTCCCAATCTTCCTCCTATAATGTGAGACACTTTCTTAACGGAGAAGGCCTAACGCCAGTCTCTCCTCTCCTCTCCTCTCCTCTCCTCTCCTCTCCTCTCCTCTCCTCTCCTCTCCTCTCCTCTCCTCTCCTCTCCTCTCCTCTCCTCTCCTCTCCTCTCCCCTCCTCTCTCTGACAGATATATGAGATTAATGAGACATCACAGCAGCGGGTTCTCCTCGGCCCAGCAGGTGTTTCTCTTTTCCTTTTCTTTCTGAATGCTATATTTAGGCCTATCGGAGGCCAGTGTCGCCGCGCGGCGCCTCCAGGCTCTGACTCAGACTCGTCTTCCTCCTCTCGGTAGTTC
>NC_137868.1:1801991-1824491 GCF_963924005.1 Protomyctophum bolini | reverse complement strand
GGAGAGGAGAGGAGAGGAGAGGAGAGGACAGGAGAGGAGAGGAGAGGAGAGGAGAGGAGAGGAGAGGAGAGGGAGCGACCTCTCTCTCCCAACTATTCTATACAGCTGCTTTTATGTTCTTTCTCTCTTTCTCTCTCATTTGTATTTAAGGAGACTGTTGTGATCAAACACATTATGTAAGCAATACTTGAGAAGATGCTGATATATTGTGATTCTAAACTATAACAGTCGGCCTCAAGGCCATACAATCTGTTTGATTCATGTATTTCTCTCGTACAATCTGCCCACAGTCTGTGTCTCATAGGAGGGCTGTGGGCAGTTCAGAAACCAGTCTGTGTCTCATAGGAGGGCTGTGGGCAGTTCAGAAACCAGTCTGTGTCTCATAGGAGGGCTGTGGGCGGTTCAGAAACCAGTCTGTGTCTCATAGGAGGGCTGTGGGCGGTTCAGAAACCAGTCTGTGTCTCATAGGAGGGCTGTGGGCGGTTCAGAAACCAGTCTGTGTCTCATAGGAGGGCTGTGGGCGGTTCAGAAACCAGTCTGTGTCTCATAGGAGGGCTGTGGGCGGTTCAGAAACCAGTCTGTGTCTCATAGGAGGGCTGTGGGCGGTTCAGAAACCAGTCTGTGTCTCATAGGAGGGCTGTGGGCGGTTCAGAAACCAGTCTGTGTCTCATGGGAGGGCTGTGGGCAGTTCAGAAACCAGTCTGTGTCTCATAGGAGGGCTGTGGGCAGTTCAGAAACCAGTCTGTGTCTCATAGGAGGGCTGTGGGCGGTTCAGAAACCAGTATGTGTCTCATAGGAGGGCTGTGGGCGGTTCAGAAACCAGTCTGTGTCTCATAGGAGGGCTGTGGGCGGTTCAGAAACCAGTCTGTGTCTCATAGGAGGGCTGTGGGCAGTTCAGAAACCAGTCTGTGTCCCATAGTGGGCAGTTCAGAAACCCGTCCACCTCATCATCAACAGGGAACGCAATAACAGAAGCCATCGTTCTCGCGATGATAAAAAAACCTAACCAATGAAACCTTTGCTCTCTCTCCACAGTGGACATCAAGTCAGAACCAGCACCAGTGCCGGTGGTGGACCCCCCCGTGGCCCCGTTGGACCTGCGCACGGACCTGAGGATGCTGGGTGGGCCCGTGGGCGGCTCCGGCTCCGACCCGGACCTGAGGATGCTGGGGGGCGGGGGCGCCGGCGGTGGGCACGGTGTGGGCGTGGCCTCGTCCTCCGCCTCGGACCTGAGGATGCTGGGGGCCGGCGGCGGGGGGCCCGGGGCCTCGGTGGTCTCGGACCCCGGCCTGTGGGAGCGCCAGCTGCAGCAGGAGCTGCTCCTCATCCAGAAGCAGCAGCAGATCCAGAAGCAGCTGCTCATCAACGAGTTCCAGAAGCAGCACGAGAACCTGACGCGGCAGCACCAGGCCCAGCTCCAAGAGCACCTTAAGGTACGAACCACCTGTTACCACCAGGCCTGCAGCTGCAGCACCAGGCCTACAGCTGCAGCACCAGGCCTACAGCTGCAGCACCAGGCCTGCAGCTGCAGCACCAGGCCTGCAGCTGCAGCACCAGGCCTACAGCTGCAGCACCAGGCCTACAGCTGCAGCACCAGGCCTAGAGCTGCAGCACCAGGCCTACAGCTGCAGCACCAGGCCTACAGCTGCAGCACCAGGCCTACAGCTGCAGCACCAGGCCTAGAGCTGCAGCACCAGGCCTACAGCTGCAGCACCAGGCCTACAGCTGCAGCACCAGGCCTGCAGCTGCAGCACCTCAAGGTAAGAACCTGACAGCTGTAGGCCTGGTGCTGCAGCTGCAGGCTTGGTGCTGCAGCTGCAGGCCTGGTGCTGCAGCTGCAGGCTTGGTGCTGCAGCTGCAGGCTTGGTGTTGCAGCTGTAGGCCTGGTGCTGCAGCTGTAGGCCTGGTGCTGCAGCTGCAGGCCTGGTGCTGCAGCTAGATGGTAATAAAAAGGTTTTGGAGATATTTGGTTTTCACACAGCAAGGTACACACACACACACACACACACACACACACACACACACACACACACACACACACACACACACACACACAGCAAGGTACACACAGACACAGCATGCAGAACAACACACACACTAGCGCTAACGTGTTAGGTTTCTGGTCTAGAGGGGCGGGTCGCGGCTGAGATTTGCGCATGCCCTGATTGGATCTCATCGATCTGTCCGTCACCCCCGGCCCCTCCTCTCCCCCCTAGTGCAGCCTACGTCACATCATTTGGAGCGACGCCCACCCGGAAGGGTTGACTCCCACTTTTAGACCAGAGCGGCCAATGCGTTCCTCCAGGCTTTCAATTTTTGCACCAACAAAAATGAAAGCCTGGTACCGAAGCTACTCACACACTGACTGTTCCATCCTGTCTCAGTTAGACAGACAGACAGACAGACAGACAGACAGACAGACAGACAGACAGACAGACAGACAGACAGACAGACAGACAGACAGACAGACAGACTGTAGCATGTTGCAGCAAAAAGATCAATACGTGCATTATATAACTGCCCTATACGCCATTGATCCCACTCTGAACTATATAGGACCGATAAGCGATCATTACTTTCTAAATAGGTCATTTAATCTGTCCAGTACAATCCATCCAATTCAAATTATTGATTATCCTTACATCATAATGGAACGTATGGACGAGCTTTGGCAATCCTTGGAGAAGGTGCAATATTTCCACCTTTTTAATTTGACACGGTAGGCTATATCCTCCTCGCCCAGAAATGGATTATTCAATTGCTAAAATTGAACGGATTGAACTACAAATTGTAGCTTTCTCCTCCCCCTCTTGGTGTGATCTTCGCACTGACGGCGTTATGTTTGCGTGCGTGACTGTGTGACCTCCTCTAGGCCTCCAAGACCTTACAGGCGTATGCAAAGACTCAACTTATGTACCTTAGATAGCACTCTGTGGTGTATAGAGCGCCGCAGTCCCTCCCCCTTTCAGAAAAACGAGTGGCCCAGGAAATGAAAACCCAATGCATTCTCCCATCGGCACTTCTGACTTAATTTATTTAAAGACGGTTACGCCGCGGACAAAGCCAACTCGGATCGTGACAAATCATGACAATGAACACAATGTTTTGGGGCCGATCAAATCATTAGAAAGAAGGAAAGAAAGTCAGGAGACAACACTATTTGTTTTGTTTTTCGTCTTATAAATTATTTGATCGGCCCCAAAACATTGGGGTTTTTCTGAAAGGGGGAGGGACTGCGGCGCTCTATACTATACGCATAGTTACATTATATACAGTTTATTTTAGGATCCCCATTAGCTGTTACACCTGGCAACAGCTATTCTTTCCCTGGGGTCCTCCTCACAGAATAATATACATACACAAATTGAAATAAAAACAACATTACAGATATCACAAAAGAAATACGTTAAAGCATAACAGCCACGGTTAGTGCATTCACTCTAGGTTACATCAACTGGTATATTGACATAAAAAGAATTACAATTTACCATATATATATATAAAAAGTCCTTCAGTCTTTTCTTAAAATGCCTTTTACCCTTAATGTCTGTGATGCATACCGGTAGAGAGTTCCATAAAGTCATTGCCCTGTACATGACTGTATTCTTCATTGCATCAGTTCTTGGCTTTAAGGCACTGTAAATCCACCCATTGCAACATGTCTGGTATTATGTATATGTCTATAGATATGTTGTGCTAGTCCACAGCTTAGATGGAAGTCTGACAGAGCTCTTAGCCGGGTTAGAGAGTGATGCTGTTCTCAGAGTCTGTTAACCTGCACATGAATCTATACATCAGGTTTCGTAGCACAGCAGGTGTCATGATCTGTCACTCCACAGACCATGTCTCCTCCCTGGCCACTCCCTCATTTCCATCCCATTCACTCACCTGTCTCCAACTCCCTCGTCAGCCCACCTGTGAACACTTGGACAATTTACCTGCTCACTACATAACTGGACTCATTGCAAAACACTGTTGTCCGTTCATAGTTTGGTGTTGTCGATGTCCCCTGTGTGTTCCTGGTTCCTTGTACTCCTCTGAGGTTTGATTTGTGGACTTTGTATTTCTGCGCTTTGCATCATGTTTGTAAAGTTATTTACAGTTTTGGCATTTTGGCCTTTTTGGTTTTCCTGAGCTTGAAGCTAGTCCTTGTTTGTCAGCTGCCATCTTGCTTTAATAAATACGTCTACATTTGAACATACTGTCTTGAGACTCTGCATTTGGGTTCAATCATCCTGGTATCGTAACAGCAGGCCTACAGTGGGTAGATTATTTTTATTTCTACAAACATTGGACTGGCGCTACAGCGTCTTGGGCTTTGATGCAGTCATTAGAGGCCACTGTCATTTTTGGCAGGCTGCCCTTGTCGTAGTGTCGCCACAAGAGGGCAGTGTACAGCGGGGTACAGTATAGGCTTTAAAAAGTGAGATTTTCACTGGAACAGAGCAGAAATTAAACTTGCGTATGAGTGTGTTGGTTTGAGCATACACAGTTTATGCCGCTGTCTAAAAATATCTCTGTCGTCAGATAGGTCATTTGTTATAAAACGACCTAGATATTTGTTTCAACGTTTGACTGAGGGACTGCCATTGGATTGTGTGTGTGTGTGTGTGTGTGTGTGTGTGTGTGTGTGTCTCTGTGTGTGTGTGGGTGCGTTTGTTTCGTGGCGTCTCAGCTGCAGCAGGAGCTCCAGGCCATGAAGCAGCACCAGGAGATGGCAGAGAAGGAGCGCCAGCAGCAGCAGAGCCTCCAGGACAGAGAGCAGGAGAGACACCGGCGGGAGACGCAGCACGTCTCCGTCTCCGTCGGACACAGCCTGCGAGGAAAGGAGCGCTCCTCCCGGGACAGTAAGAGCTCGCCACCACCGCCACCCGGTGGTTGAATGATTTTGGACCGGCCAGTTTAGATTGTAGTGTTTTTTTAGTCCAACCCATTTTGACCTGAGATCAGATCTTTTTTTTTTTAAATGACAGTTTTCTGAAAAAGCTATGTCGTTCTTTGATAAAAACCTACAATCTTGTAGATCTGCTATTTTTCAATAGCTAAAGCATAACGTAATGCAAACACCCAAAGGGGTTCCCGCCCCAAAATGGGCTAAAGGGCCTTTCAAGCGCGAAGCCTATAGTTCCGTTTTCAATGAGACTGTAACGGCTCACTGAGCCTATAGGGTGGTTACGGTGGAAGGCTCACTGAGCCTATAGGGTGGTTACGGTGGAACAAGGCAAGGTGGTAGATGCCAAAAGTTGTTTAGTGTGTGTGTGTGTGTGTGTGTGTGTGTGTGTGTGTGTGTGTGTGTGTTTGTGTGTGAAACATGGGGGTATTTCAGAACCACTGACGTAGAAACATGGGGGTATTTCAGAACCACTGACATAGAAACATGGGGGTATTTCAGAACCACTGACGTAGAAACATGGGGGTATTTCAGAACCACTGACATAGAAACATGGGGGTATTTCAGAACCACTGACGTAGAAACATGGGGGTATTTCAGAACCACTGACATAGAAACATGGGGGTATTTCAGAACCACTGACACAGAAACATGGGGGTATTTCAGAACCACTGACATAGAAACATTGGGGGATTTCAGAACCACTGACGTAGAAACATGGGGGTATTTCAGAACCACTGACACAGAAACATGGGGGTATTTCAGAACCACTGACATAGAAACATTGGGGGATTTCAGAACCACTGACGTAGAAACATGGGGGTATTTCAGAACCACTGACACAGAAACATTGGGGGATTTCAGAACCACTGACGTAGAAACATGGGGGTATTTCAGAACCACTGACACAGAAACATTGGGGGATTTCAGAACCACTGACGTAGAAACATGGGGGTATTTCAGAACCACTGACATAGAAACATGGGGGGATTTCAGAACCACTGACGTAGAAACATGGGGGTATTTCAGAACCACTGACACAGAAACATGGGGGTGTTTCAGAACCACTGACATAGAAACATGGGGGTATTTCAGAACCACTGACATAGAAACATGGGGGTATTTCAGAACCACTGACGTAGAAACATGGGGGTATTTCAGAACCACTGACACAGAAACATGGGGGTGTTTCAGAACCACTGACATGGATTCTGTTCTGGGTCCTATATAGATGGGTTAAAGGCTGTAAATAGACCGCACAGCGCTTCGTTAAGAGGTACAGTGTCCCTAATTAGCCCCGGCCCAGGTTCCCCTAATTAGCTAAATGACGTTGGTGTCGGTTTAGAAATAGAATGATAAGCTTCATGGCCGGGCCTGGCATAGAACAACCGCGTCATGCATTTCCTGTAAGCTTCGCATGTACTAGCGCTCAGCGTTAGGCTGTTTAATTAACTTAAAGTTAGTGTACGTGATTTTCTTTAGTTAAAATAAGTGTTAAAATAGCTCTATAGTGTGACAGTAGTCATTGCTATAGTGTGTGTTCAGTATAGTGTTAAATAGCTCTATAGTGTGACAGTAATCATTGCTATGAGTGTGTTCAGTATAACAGTGTTAAATAGCTCTATATTGTGACAGTAATCATTGCTATAGAGTGTGTTCAGTAACGGTGTTAAATAGCTCTATATTGTGACAGTAATCATTGATATAGTGTGTTCATTAACAGTGTTAAATAGCTCTATATTGTGACAGTAATCATTGCTATAGAGTGTGTTCAGTAACAGTGTTAAATAGCTCTATATTGTGACAGTAATCATTGCTATAGAGTGTGTTCAGTAACGGTGTTAAATAGCTCTATATTTCAGCCCACAAGGGGGAGATGTTCCTACATCTCCTAAAACATGAGGCTCTTCTCAAAAATGTCAATTCACTGATATAAATAGTACATTGTGTGTGTGTGTGTGTGTGTGTGTGTGTGTGTGTGTGTGTGTGTGTGTGTGTGTGTGTGTGTGTGTGTGTGTGTGTGTGTGTGTGTGTGTGTGTGTGTGTGTGTGTGTGTGTGTGTGTGTGTGTGTGTGTGTGTGTGTGTAAATAATGACAGTGACAGTGTGAAAATAATGCATTTTAAATGGAATTTATACTCTAAATTTATATTGTAAAATACTGTATCTCTGAGAATGTACAAATGGAACCAAATGGACCCCCTTGCTTTAAGCATTATGTTATGCTTTAGCTATTGACAAATAGCAGATCTACAAGCTCATATAGCTCGGTGGCGTGCTATGAGCTTGTAGATCTGCTATTTTTGAACGACTGACGTAGAAACATAGCTTTTTTCAGAAAACTGTCAGGGATGTAGAAGACATTTTTAGAATCTGATCTCAGGTCAAAATGGGTTTAGCATAATTATGCGTGTGTGTGTAAAAAAGAATGATAAAGTTCTGCCTTAGAGAAAGGGTGACCCTCCTCTGTGCCTTAGAGAAAGGGTGACCCTCCTGTGTCTTAGAGAAAGGGTGACCCTCCTCTGTGTCTTAGAGAAAGGGTGACCCTCCTCTGTGTCTTAGAGAAAGGGTGACCCTCCCTCTGTGCCTTAGAGAAAGGGTGACCCTCCTCTGTGTCTTAGAGAAAGGGTGACCCTCCTCTGTGTCTTAGAGAAAGGGTGACCCTCCTCTGTGTCTTAGAGAAAGGGTGACCCTCCTCTGTGTCTTAGAGAAAGGGTGACCCTCCCTCTGTGTCGTAGAGAAAGGGTGACCCTCCTCTGTGTCTTAGAGAAAGGGTGACCCCTCTGTGTCTTAGAGAAAGGGTGACCCTCCCTCTGTGCCTTAGAGAAAGGGTGACCCCTCTGTGTCTTAGAGAAAGGGTGACCCTCCCTCTGTGCCTTAGAGAAAGGGTGACCCTCCTTGTGTCATGTGACCTCTGGCCTCACAGGCGCGGTGGCGAGCACCGAGGTGAAGCAGAAACTCCAAGAGTTTCTGCTCAGCAAATCAGCCAAGGATCCCAACGGGACGACCGGCGGTCTCCTCCAGCAGCCCAAACTGTGGTACACGTAAGTTCCCTCTGTCTGTCTGTCTGTCTGTCTGTCTGTCTGTCTGTCTGTCTGTCTGTCTGTCTGTCTGTCTGTCTGTCTGTCTGTCTGTCTGTCTGTCTGTCTGTCGGGGCGCCATCTTGGCCCCGTACATACGTATACACATGTAGCACTGGTCGTAGCAGTCGCACTAGCCTCGTCCAGAGCCTTAGATATATAGACAGAGTTATACGCAAACCCCGTTCACTTCATTTAATATATTTTTGTATCCCACGATTTTGTAACCCATTTTTCACCCCTGTGTCAATCATCTAATGTGATCCTGGGGTCTACAAACCCTCCACCAACCTAGTCCCCATATATGGGGGACAAGGGGAGAGCAACCTAGTCCCCATATATGGGGGACAAGGGGAGACCAGCCTAGTCCCCATATATGGGGGACAAGGGGAGACCAACCTAGTCCCCATATATGGGGGACAAGGGGAGACCAACCTAGTCCCCATATATGGGGGACAAGGGGAGACCAACCTAGTCCCCATATATGGGGGACAAGGGGAGACCAACCTAGTCCCCATATATGGGGGACAAGGGGAGACCAACCTAGTCCCCATATATGGGGGACAAGGGGAGAGCAACGGACTTGAACTCATGCTTCCTTCATGCCTGAGTGTCCAAGTTGCTCCTTTACACCTGACAGGGGGGAGTTTCCCTGGTTGGACGTAGCGCGTGGAAGGAACACGTTATTCCAACCAGTTCCTTTCCCCTCCATCAGGCGCCCCGGCTGGCCAGGGGGAGGCAGTATAGAGACCAGTTCCTTTCCTCTCCATCAGGCGCCCCGGCTGGCCAGGGGGAGGCAGTATAGAGACCAGGATTCCGTTCACTTCATGGTGCTTCAGTCCAACGGCGGCCTAGACTTCCATTGAGAATGGGGACAACCCATGCATTGGACTGTAATGATCTTAAATCCCTTTGTTTTAGATTGTTTTGTAGTAACAGTATACAACATAAACATTAGAGAGACTTTAGCTGTTACTGTACAATAGTTTAAAACAGTTGTCGTGTTTCACACATGACCGCCCCCCCTCGTTGAAAACAATGCATTTCAAACTCAAGCTTGTCTCTCTCCATCCTGCTCTCCATTTCTGCCCCCTCAATGTCGTCACTGACTCTCTCTCTCTCTCTCTCTCTCTCTGTCTCTCTCTCTGTCTCTGTCTCTCTCTCTCTCTCTCTCTCTCTCTCTCTCTCTCTCTCTGTCACTACCAGAAATAAAGCAGAAACGCAGAAAAAACAATAATATTTAAAGTGAAATAACACATACTGTAACTGGAAAAGTTTGTGTGTGTGTGTGTGTGTGTGTGTGTGTGTGTGTGTGTGTGTGTGTGTGTGTGTGTGTGTGCGTCACACACTGGGCAGAGTTACATTCAGGGCTGTGTAATACATTGGGTGTGTATGTACGTGCGTGGCGTGGTGTTTAAAGTGATGGGTGTGTGTGTGTGTGCGCGGCGTGGAGTGTAAAGTAATGGGTGTGTGTGTGTGTGTGTGTGTGTGTGTACGTGCGTGTAAAGTGTAAAGTAATGGGTGTGTGTGTACGTGCGTGTAAAGTGTAAAGTAATGGGTGTGTGTGTACGTGCGTGTAAAGTGTAAAGTAATGGGTGTGTGTGTACGTGCGTGTAAAGTGTAAAGTAATGGGTGTGTGTGTGTACGTGCGTGTAAAGTGTAAAGTAATGGGTGTGTGTGTGTGTGTGTGTGTGTACGTGCGTGCAAAGTGTAAAGTAATGGGTGTGTGTGTACGTGCGTGGAGTGCATAAGGTAATGGGTGTGTGTGTGTGTGTCGTCTCACCAGGTCCTCCAATCACCACGCCTCATTGGACCAAAGCTCCCCGCCCCTTGGAGGCGGGGCCTCGCCCACCTGCCAGTACACCCTCCCCTCCCCCCTCCAGAGCAGCGACTTCCCCTTACGGAAGACCGGTAAGAACCAATGAGAACGCATCACACTGTGTGAAGACCGGTATGAGAACCAATGAGAACGCATCACACTGTGTGAAGACCGGTATAAGAACCAATGAGAACGCATCACACTGTGTCATCACACCGTTGACCCCGCCCACACCGTTTCACGCCTTCTCACACCTTTCACCACCGTGTGGACTCAATACTGCCACCATCTGGCGGAGACCTGTTATAGGTCCAAAACACCCACAGCGCAGAGCTCTCTCTCTCTCTCTCTCTCTCTCTCTCTCTCTCTCTCTCTCTCTCTCTCTCTCTCTCTCTCTCTCTCCAGAGGATCATATTTTTAGTAATCAGGCTTGTTTTGAGTTCTCCTGTTCTTTGCCTTTGTTCTCGGATTCAGTGTTTTTCTGCCTTTTTTCTGTGCTTTTGAAAAGTGTTTCCTTTTTTTGTCTTTCCTCCTGTTTTTCTGCTAGCCACTGCTATACTGCATTATATATATATATATATATATATATATATATATATATATATATATACCACATTGTAAATCGGTTTATTTTGTAAACTAAACTGTTGTTTGTGTCTCTGCATGTTGGGTTCAGAGGTTCTGCTGTACTGTACCTTAACAGTAACGTACGTACAGTACGTAATCCAGAGATGGATTAATACAAAGAAGGTGCTGTGTGCGTTCGTGTGCGCGTGTGCGTGTGCGTGTGCGCGTGTGTGCGCGTGTGTGTGTGCGTGCGTGCGTGCGCTCGTGCATGTGTGCGTGTGCGCGCGCCCGTCTCAAAGATGCAGATGACCTTCTTAATGATATCAGTTAGGCTCATTAAGGACCTCTGACCCCCCCCCCCCCCCCCCCCCCCTCTCTCTCCTGGTCCCCTCGGGGCGTTGGAGCAGTCTGAGTCCTTCCAGACGGAGCCCTGTGTTTAAACCAATCAGAGCCCTGTGTTTAAAACCGCTCCAAGAAACACAAAGAAAAACACACATTCATTAATTAATGACTCTATTTTCTTCACTCCGTCCCGAATCCAAAACGCTGGAATACACGTGTGTGTGTGTGTGTGTGCGTGCGTGTGTGTGTGTGTGTGTGTGTGTGTGTGTGTGTGTGTGTGTGTGTGTGTGTGTGTGTGTGTGTGTGTGTGTGTGTGTGTGTGTGTGTGTGTGTGTGTGTGTGTGTGTGTGTGTGTGTGAAACGGCGGCTGACGTTAAACTGGAGAATAAATTGCCGTCGTTTAGAAGAAAAGTCACTCGTTTTTTGTCCTCAATTTTTAGGGGGAAAAAAAGGACACATCCCCGAAAGGCCTCTCCTCTTTTAAACAGTTTAGCGGTAAATGGGGGACGGAATTAAAGGAGATTAATTCATCCTGAGTTATGAATTAAAGGAGATTAATTTATTCTGAGTTTTATGGGCTTTGAAAAACTATATTTTGAAAACACACACATTCCCACCGAGAGAGAACAAAAAGCAGCTCAGGTTTGTTTGGTACAATTTAAGGCTTGAGGGAAAAGCCTTTGGGGACGCTTGTATAAATAATAAAGAATTATTATACATTTACAATTTACAATGTAGGCATTCATCAGACGCTCTTAATCCAGAGCGACTTACATTAAGCAAGAACAAAAAAGCATGGGAATACATCACATAAAAACATTTATCATGAAACATGCGTAAGCTAAGAAAGTAACAGTGGAATATCTATAATGAAACTATACATATAAGCTATACATCTATACTACTATGCTATACATATGTACTATGACGTGCCTTGACTACATACAATGCAATTATAGTGCTGTCTACATAACATGCTATAAGTCTGTATCAAATGCTATCTAAGTCTACAGAAATGCTATCTAAGGGGGTATAGGGCAAGTGCTATGGGCCATGATGGAGTCTGAAGAGGTGGGTTTTCAGACTATACGGCGGAAGATTGGGAGTGATGCTGCAGTTCTGACTGCGATGGCACGCCTCCCTCTCGGCCTGCCTGCGTGCATGCGTGCGTGTGTGCCCCGTGCACCGTGCACGGGCGGGCGTGCTCGCCAAAAAGCTGAAAAAGAGGCCGCCTTGGTAATTCCCGCGGTGAGGTCACCCTAAATGACATTATGTACTTTTCCCTCCCGCGCTCTGTGTCTCTTGTAATTACATTGGGCAAAACAATTACACTCGTTGAACTGTTTTAACGGCGGGGCCAGCTGTCATGTCGCGTGCGTAGACAGGGGGGGGGGGGGGGGGGGGGGGGGTAATGTAAAGGTACGTCCCTCTGCCATCATTAGGGGGTTATATCTGCAGTTATACGCAGGATAAACACGAGGCCGGGCACATGAAGGGGAGGTTTTGTTTGTTTGGAGCATTCTTTGAAATAACAGAAAACAGAAAGGCGGAGGCATGTCTTTCTAAAGAGAGAAACAGGGTAACAATAAAACAGAAAGGCGGAGGCATGTCTTTCTAAACAGAGAAACAGGGTAACAATAAAACAGAAAGGCGGAGGCATGTCTTTCTAAAGAGAGAAACAGGGTAACAATAAAACAGAAAGGCGGAGGCATGTCTTTCTAAAGAGAGAAACAGGGTAACAATAAAACAGAAAGGCGGAGGCATGTCTTTCTAAAGAGAGAAACAGGGTAACAATAAAACAGAAAGGCGGAGGCATGTCTTTCTAAACAGAGAAACAGGGTAACAATAAAACAGAAACACGGAGGCATGTCTTTCTAAAGAGAGAAACAGGGTAACAATAAAACAGAAACACGGAGGCATGTCTTTCTAAAGAGAGAAACAGGGTAACAATAAAACAGAAAGGCGGAGGCATGTCTTTCTAAAGAGAGAAACAGGGTAACAATAAAACAGAAAGGCGGAGGCATATCTTTCTAAAGAGAGAAACAGGGTAACAATAAAACAGAAAGGCGGAGGCATGTCTTTCTAAACAGAGAAACAGGGTAACAATAAAACAGAAACACGGAGGCATGTCTTTCTAAAGAGAGAAACAGGGTAACAAACGTCTCTCAGGACATAAGGCGCATGTTGTTGTCACTGTGGATGGACGCATGCCTTGCCTTGCCTCGTCAAACCCAGGTGGTATAAGTATAAGGAGTGGCATAATGACCAGTTATAACTCCATTTAGAGACCTAGAGGAAAAGATTCTATACAGAATATACGTTTTCTGAATCGAGTCCCTGTGTTTCTATTTCAGTCGGTTCTCACACTATTTCATGTCAAGGACCCCCCTGGCTTTTGAAAAATAGCAGATCTACAAGCTCATAGCGCGCCACCGAGTGGCGCGCTATGAGCTTGTATAGGTCTACTATTTTGGAAAAATCGTGAAAATATTTTTTTCAGAAAACTGGAGGATTTAGAAGATTTCTTTTTAAATTTTGAGGTCAGGCCTGAATGGGTTAATCAGCCGTCATCGACCCCCATCTGAAAATATGTCGTTCCACTTTTTACTGTTTCAGTTCAGCCCCTCCACGGGCTCTCTCTCTCTCTTTGTTCTCTCTCCTCTACTATTCACACATCGAGTGACGGACATTGATCCATTCTGACCTGAGATCAGATTCTATAAATGTTCTTATACATCCTGACAGTTTTCAGAAAAAAGCCCATGTTTCTGTGTCAGTCGTTCTTCGGTTTTTCAAAAAATAGCAGACCTACACAAGCTACACAAGGGAGAGGAAGCAACGAGTCAAATCCGGATTAGCGGGTTTATAATTAACCCTGGCCGTCCCTATTTTGGGCACGCCGTTAGTCTTTATATTTAGAGGCTCGTTCTACATGCAAATCCCCCGCAGTGCAAGTTCAGACGCAAGGCCATCAATCTGATCTTCATTAAGTACACCGGAAATCTTCTGAAAAACCATGTCGTTCTCAACCTTTTGTCATGTCAAGGACCCCCAGAATTATATCATACTAATGCTTAAAACACCAGAATTATAACATAATAATGCACCAAAAGGGCTTCCCGTCCTGAATGTGTTAAAGGAGAATTCCAGGCTAGAAGGCTTCCTTACCTTTATTTGTAGTTGTTACGTCCCCACCAAAGAGGTCCAGGTGTTATTTGTAGTCGTTACGTCCCCACCAAAGAGGTACAGGTGTTATTTGTAGTTGTTGTTACGTCCCCACCAAAGAGGTACAGGTGTTATTTGTAGTCGTTACGTCCCCAACAAAGAGGTCCAGGTGTTATTTGTAGTTGTTGTTACGTCCCCACCAAAGAGGTACAGGTGTTATTTGTAGTCGTTACGTCCCCACCAAAGAGGTCCAGGTGTTATTTGTAGTTGTTGTTACGTCCCCACCAAAGAGGTACAGGTGTTATTTGTAGTCGTTACGTCCCCACCAAAGAGGTCCAGGTGTTATTTGTAGTTGTTGTTACGTCCCCACCAAAGAGGTACAGGTGTTATTTGTAGTCGTTACGTCCCCAACAAAGAGGTCCAGGTGTTATTTGTAGTCGTTACGTCCCCAACAAAGAGGTCCAGGTGTTATTTGTAGTCGTTACGTCCCCAACAAAGAGGTCCAGGTGTTATTTGTAGTTGTTACGTCCCCACCAAAGAGGTCCAGGTGTTATTTGTAGTCGTTACGTCCCCACCAAAGAGGTCCAGGTGTTATTTGTAGTTGTTACGTCCCCACCAAAGAGGTCCAGGTGTTATTTGTAGTTGTTACGTCCCCACCAAAGAGGTACAGGTGTTATTTGTAGTTGTTACCCAACCCCCCCCTCAATGGGGGTTGGGTTTTTGTGCTAATTCGCTTATTTCCATTGAAATAGTAGTAAAGTGTGCCGCTTGGGGAAAAAAACTAGATTTTTGAGGGATGGAAATAAGCGAATTAGCACAACACCCCATAGCCCCATTCAATCCAATTCAATTCAATTCAATTCAATTCAATTCAATTCAATTCAATTCAATTCAATTCAATTCAATTCAATTCAATTCAATTCAATTCAATTCAATTCAATTCAATTCAATTCAATTCAATTCAATTCAATTCAATTCAATTCAATTCAATTCAATTCAATTCAATTCAATTCAATTCAATTCAATTCAATTCAATTCAATTCAATTCAATTCAATTCAATTCAATTCAATTCAATTCAATTCAATTCAATTCAATTCAATTCAATTCAATTCAATTCAATTCAATTCAATTCAATTCAATTCAATTCAATTCAATTCAATTCAATTCAATTCAATTCAATTCAATTCAATTCAATTCAATTCAATTCAATTCAATCCAATCCAATTCATTGAGGTAATGTGCAGACTGAGTTCCAGCCACTGCTCTCACAATGCCACGTACTAGCTGTCATCTTAACCCATTTAGACCTGGTGTCGTACTTAAAAATAAATAAAAAGCTCTTCTAAATCATGACAGTTTTCTGAAATATACCTCATGTTTCTATATCAGTGGTGCTCAATATTTCATGTCAAGGACCCACAAGAATTACATGTAATTGGTCCTCGACCCCCATCTGAAAATATGATGTTCCAGAGGACCCCCCCCCCCCCCCCCCCACAGAAGCAAAGATTTGAGTTAAAAAATATATATATATTCAAAGAATTGCGCCACATTTCCACGATAAAAATAAATAAATAGCTGACCTATACAAGCTCGTATAGCGCGGCACTCGAGCTTGTAGATCTGCTATTTTTTTCAACAGCTAAAAAAAACCGGCTATAAAATAATGGTTATAAAACACAGAAACAGGGGTTGATTCCTCCTCCCGTCCTGAATGGGTTAATGCCGTCGGGCAGTCACAGTGACATCACGAGGGCTTTTATAGGAACCCCGACATGGAAGCGAAGACGTGCGCGGCAACGCGGCGTCTCGCGGCCTCGGCAGCCCCGGCGCAGCGTCTGCTTCCAACCTGTAACAACCGGATTGATTTATGAGCCTGGTGCACGTTGGCGTGCCGTGGCATATATGTTGTTTTTTCACGTTGGCGTGCCGTGGCGTATATGTTGTTTTTTCACGTTGGCGTGCCGTGGCGTATATGTTGTTTTTTCACGTTGGCGTGCCGTGGCGTATATGTTGTTTTTTCCCCCATACTTATATTTGTCCTGGCAGTCTGTCCGCGCTGAGGGACCCAGGTGTTCAGAGTGTAGACGTTCATCAGCCCCCAGATGTGTTCATGTCACTGCATTTGACTGAGGGACTGCCATTGGATTTTTATTTTCTCATGTCATGTGAAAATCAGGGAATCATTGCGAACGCAGTGAGCACTTAATATGAGACCTAGCAGATCATGTCTGTCTCTGTGTGTGTGTCTGTCTGTCTGTGTGTGTGTGTCTGTCCCGCTATACGTCCAAATATGGAGTGTGTTGCATCAGCAATCACTCAGCTCCATATATGGGCAGAAAAGGGGCCAGGTCCACATATACAGTAACAGCGGGACAGACACACAGACAGACAGACATGATCTGCAGGGTCTCAGCTGCGTTCGCTTCCCGCGTTTGCGCGTCTTACTGGTTTATATATATAGCTTCAAATGGACATCTTGGTTGTTCAGTTTGACACACCATGTGTTGGAGATATGGCTTTTATAGAGTATAATGTCTTGCAGAGAAACAGCGAGTCGAGAGCTTGTAGGTCTGCTATTTTTAGAACGACTGACATATAGAAACGTAGCTTTTTCAGAAAACTGTCATTTTCAAACAGACATTTTTAGAATCTGATCTCAGGTCAGATCTGAACATTTTTAGAATCTGATCTCAGGTCAGATCTGAACATTTTTAGAATCTGATCTCAGGTCAGAATGGGTTAAAAAAACAAACCCGCTGATATACAAGCTCACAATGCATCGGGGGGGGAGCGCCTCGTGAGCTTGTGGATCGGCTGTATTTCCGTCTATTCCTGCGCCGCGGCCATCGTCACTGCCTGGCGCAACCGTTGCCTCCTGTTGCATCGTGGGTGGACCCCCACCCCCCCCCCCCTCGCCCCTCGCCTCCTCCTCCTCCGTGTCCCATGGCGACCACGAGGAAGAGAGAGAGAGAGAGAGAGGTTGGAGTCGGTCTCTCTCCTCCTCCCACGCTGTCTGGCCGCTTCCCGTGGCGAGGGAGGGGGAAGGGGGAGGGCGAGGGGGAGGGAGGGGGGAGAGGGATGGGGGAGGGAGGGGGAGGGAGGGGGTAGCTTTGGTGGTAAAGCAGGGCACGGGGCGCTCTGAGGTATAAATAGAGAAGCAGTGAGGGCAGCGGAGCGTGAAGCGGATTCAGTTCCCCTGTAGCATAGAGTAGCCTAGCGTAGCCTAGCGTAGCATAGCCTAGCGTAGCCTAGCGTAGAGTAGCGCTCTGTCCCTTCTCTCTCCCCTCTGCCATCCATCCCCCATTTCTCCCTGTTTCCCCCCCTTCCCCTCCCCACCTATCTCTCTCTCTCACACACACACACACACACACACACACACACACACACACTCCTCTCCTCTCCCCTCCCCTCCCCTCCCCTCCCCTAAAGCGCCCCTCTTCTCAATTATTGATCGGTCTGTGAATAATTGAATCGTCTCCTCATGATATTATATAACAGGAGGTTTACATAACCTCAGTTGAAGAGGGGGGGGTGAGAGAGAGAGAGACAGAGACAGAGAGAGAGATAGAGAGAGAGAGAGAGAGAGAGAGAGAGAGAGAGACACAGAGACAGAGAGAGAGACAGAGACAGAGGGAGAGAGACAGAAGGAGAGAAAGAGAGAGAGACCTTAGCAGTAAGGACTCCAGGGCCAAAAGGGGTTGATGGGATCAAGGAACTCCTTGTTTGGGCGTGGGTGAGGACCCCTCCCTGAAGGGTCCCTAGGGGGGTCCCGGGACCCCTCCCTGAAGGGTCCCTAGGGGGGTCCCGGGACCCCTCCCTGAAGGGTCCCTAGGGGGGTCCCGGGACCCCTCCCTGAAGGGTCCCCAGGGGGGTCCCTGGACCCCTCCCTGAAGGGTCCCCAGGGGGGTCCCGGGACCCCTCCCTGAAGGGTCCCCAGGGGGGTCCCGGGACCCCTCCCTGAAGGGTCCCCAGGGGGGTCCCGGGACCCCTCCCTGAAGGGTCCCCAGGGGGGTCCCGGGACCCCTCCTGAAGGGTCCCTAGGGGGGTCCCGGGACCCCTCCCTGAAGGGCCCCTAGGGGGGTCCCTGGACCCTGCTTTGAGAACCACTGACACTGAGTTAACGACCAATTATGGGCACT
Organism: Protomyctophum bolini; assembly: GCF_963924005.1. Lineage (NCBI taxonomy): Eukaryota > Metazoa > Chordata > Actinopteri > Myctophiformes > Myctophidae > Protomyctophum > Protomyctophum bolini. Next base: position 1,806,485 of record NC_137868.1, on the reverse strand, counting down.
ATAATTTCCCGTAAACCTCAAGTTTAGCAGCATATAGTTAAAGGACCACTTCACCACTTTTCAACCTATCTTCATATAATATAGGCAAACCATATTCTGAATGACCAAAAAGAGGACACATGCGCGCGTGCATGTGCGCATGCATGTGCGCGTGCATGTGCGCGTGCACGTCGTGGATGTGCATGTGTCGTGCCTGCGCGGTTCTGTTTGAATTAAATTCATTTGTCAAAAAAGTTTGGCTCCTAAAAGAGACCAGCCTATTCTCCAAACCATTATCTTATATGCTTTGCTAGGTTGTACAAAATAATATTGGGTCAATTTAATTTGCAGGACTCACCTCGCGCACAGCTGCCTTGTCTGTGTTGTTGACATGACATGGGCTTGCAGGACAGAACTTTTATTTGTGACAGACACATAGTTCCTTTGCAGACAATACAATCTGCTTCTCATTGGTCAGTCACAAAGCTAAGAAAACAGTAGCCTACTTTTTCTGCATGTCAATGATGATGAGATAGTTCTTTGGCATGTCAAGCTTTCCTCACGGAGAGCACAACAGTCTATCTGCAGACAGCAGAGCAGCCAGCGAGCCTTTCTCTGCTCTGCTCTGCGGTCGGGACCAGTGCTGTCAGACTCAGCGCGCAGCGCATGCAGAGTTATGAATAATACACATTCCGGGGTTCGGGCTGAAAGTCCACCTCTCACAGTGTTTTTCCACTACGAACCATTGAACGTGCATTGTAATACACATTGGTCTGAATGGTCTGTGAGCGTAGCGATACATATACAGGCGATACGTGTAAAACCCCGGACATTTGAAGGAATTTATAACCGGACTGCCCGGACAGCCCCCAAAAGAGGACTTGTCCGGGCAAAAGAGGACGTATGGTAAGCCTATATAATAGCTCCTCACTAATAATCATGATAAAATGTCACGATTTTTTTCTACTCAGTCTGTGTCTCATAGGAGGGGCTGTGGGCAGTTTAGAAACCGTCTTCCAGTGACATCATCATTAGGCAGATTTTTTTTGCATTTTTTTTTTTCGCATTGCAACTTTTCAGGACTAGAAAGCCTGCAGTTTCTATTGGGTTGTATTCCCCATCGATGATGTCACTGGAAGACGGTTTCTGAACTGCCCACAGCCCTCCTATATGAGACACAGACTGAGTAGATTATTAGTGAGGACCTATTATAATTTATGAAGATAGGTTGAAAAGTGGTCCTTTAATATCCGGTAATATATATGATGGTACAACTCTGGAGTTTAGCGGAGTTTGTTGTAAAGTTTAACGGGAATACACACATCCGTATTCCAGAGCTATTAACTCATCCATTGTGACTGCATGGATCTGATTGGATGAATCTATATATGATTCATCCAATCAGATCCAATTAGATGATATATTTTCAGACATTCAAAGTCTTGATAAATAAATATAATCCGTTCCTTTCAGAGTAAAAAGTTCTTTGAAACGGTAACCTGATCACCAGCGCACGAGTCTGGATCCACTCTGTGTGTGTGTGTGTGTGTGTGTGTGTGTGTGTGTGAGTGTGTGGTGCGCTTGTGTGTGTGCGCTCGCGTGTGTTGTGTGCGCTCGCGTGTGTGCGCTCATGCGTGCGCATGCGTGCGCGCCTGTTTTGCATTTGGATGTGTGTGTGCGTGAGCGCGTGCATGTGTCTGTTTTGCATTAAGGTGTGTGTGTGTGTGTGTGTGTGTGTGTGGGGGGGGGGGGGCGGGGGGACATGTGTGTGTGTTGGTTTAACTACTGCTACTGTATCAGACTGTGGTCAGTGGGGCGGCAGGTATAGCATCCCTTCTGTGTGTGTGAGCGTGCGCGAGCGTGTGCACATGTGTGCGTGCGTGAGTGTGCGTGCATGTGTGTGTGTGCGTGCGCACATGTGTGCACGTGTGTTGCTCCGCCTAATTTGGTCCAGATGAGGAAGAGGAAATGGGCCCAAATCCTGAGTCACTTCATTAACGTCTCTGAAAGCAGACCTACTGATAGCAGATCTACAAGCTCGTAGTGCTGCACTCTGTGCCGCGCTACGAGCTTGTAGATCTGCTATTTTTTTTGAAAATCGTGAAAATGTGACGCAAATCTTTGAATATATAATTATTCTTTCAGATGTGAACGTCTTTAACTAAAATCTTTGCTTCTGCAGGGTAGAAGATCTACAAGCTCATAGCGCGCCACCGAGTGGCGCGCTATGAGCTTGTAGGTCTGCTATTTTTGAAAAAAATGAAGAACGACTGACATAGAAACACAGCTTTTTCAGAAAACTGTCATTTTCAAAAGACATTTTGTAGAATCTGATCTCAGGTCAGAATGGGTTAATATTGTGGGGTCAAGCCGGACGGGATGAATCCATCGATAAAGCTTATCGACGATCAATCAATGAATGAATCAATGAATGAATGGGTTGGATAATTAGTTGTTGTTATTTCTCCGTGCAGCGTCGGAGCCCAACCTGAAGGTGCGTTCCCGTCTGAAGCAGAAGGTGGCGGAGAGGAGGAGCAGTCCCATGCTGAAGAGACGGGACGCCAACGCCATGACGCCATACAAGAAGAGAGCTCTGGAGCTGATGGGTAGACATCTTATCATCATCATCATCATAACCTTTATTTAAACTCGGAGTACAATTGAGGGGCAAGCCCTCATTTTCAATGTAGCCGAAATACAAAGCACAAAATACAAAAAACAAACTCAACAACATACACTTACAATACAGCAATATCAAAATATGAATTGTAAAACAGAGCTCTGGAGTAGGACACCTTATAGAGCAGAGCCCTGGAGCTCATGGGTAGTCAACCTTATAGGACAGAGCTTTTGTTCCACCTGTCAACTAAAATGCTCAATCAGGGATTGACGAATGCACTTTAATGACTATAGTTGCACTTTATCAAGGGAACGTGTGCAATATCTCTGTTTTGTGTATGTTGGGGTGTTTCATGGTGTTTTTCCTTTCGTAACATGAACGTGTCTGTTATTTGTATGCAGCTGTGACTCTGACTCCAAGACACATTTCTCCCAAGGGAGACAAATAAAGATAACCTTGAACCTTGAGCTCTGGAGCTCCCAATCTAAGCTATGGAATGAACTTCCCATTGCAGTCAGAACTGCCGCCTCACTCCCAATCCTCCGCCGCAGTCTGAAAACCCGGAGTTAACGGGAAATTATTTGTTGGAGTTTCCTGTAACACACCTGTAATATACACATCCGTATTCCTGTAATATACACATCCGTATTCCTGTAATATACACATCCGTATTCCATGCTTTTTTTGCGCAGTGATTTGTTCTTGCTTATACTGTAAATCGCTCTGGATTAAGAGCGTCTGTTAAACGCCTACATTGTAAATTGCGTACAGGTGTCCTAACGTCCTAACGTCTCCCTGCGTCCCACAGACTCTGTGTCCTAACGTCCTCTCTGTCTGCGTCACACAGACTCTGTGTCCTAACGTCCTCTCTGTCTGCGTCCCACAGACTCTGTGTCCTAACGTCCTCTCTGTCTGCGTCACACAGACTCTGTGTCCTAACGTCCTAACGTCTCCTGCGTCACACAGACTCTGTGTCCTAACGTCCTCTCTGTCTGCGTCACACAGACTCTGTGTCCTAACGTCCTCTCTGTCTGCGTCACACAGACTCTGTGTCCTAACGTCCTCTCTGTCTGCGTCACACAGACTCTGTGTCCTAACGTCCTAACGTCTCCCTGCGTCACACAGACTCTGTGTCCTAACGTCCTCTCTGTCTGCGTCACACAGACTCTGTGTCCTAACGTCCTAACGTCTCCCTGCGTCCACAGACTCCTTGCCCACCAGCAGCGCCCCCGGCTCCGGCCCCAGCTCTCCCATCGGGGCCTCCAGTGCCCTGGGGGCCGAGAACGGACCCTCCTCACTGCCCACCACCACCAAGACAGAGGTATATATATATCTGTCTGACTGAACCCCCTGGGTTGAACCCTGGTGTTCATGAGCTCTCTGTCCGTCTCAGCCCGGTGCTAACGGCTCCCCTGGCGGACGTTAAAGAGCCACATGTCTCTATATATTATATATTATATACCATCCTGTTTCTGTCCAACAACACCGTGCTATAAACACTGACGCTCAATAAATCACTGGGTTATACTACTGTGTGCACTCTGGGATGAGGTCACTCACTGAAGCATCAGGTATAATGATATATATATATATATATATAGTATATATATATATATATATATATATGCATGTTATCCATGTATACCTTGTTCTGTGGTCGATGCTTATAGAATTACTTCATTTAGTGAAACGTATCATTCTCCTTGCTTGCTTCTATGCTCTGTCATGTCCGTACTACATACAGCTGTGCTAGTAGCAGGGGGGGGGGGGGGGGGTAGGGGGGGGCGGGGGGCCTAATGTACTACATACAGCTGTGCTAGTAGCAGGGGGGGTGGAGGGGGTAGGGGGGGCGGGGGGCCTAATGTACTACATACAGCTGTGCTAGTAGCAGGGGG
>NC_137868.1:1796991-1799491 GCF_963924005.1 Protomyctophum bolini | reverse complement strand
GGTCTCTCTGCAGCCTCCCTCCCACCTCTCTCAGCGTGAGTAGACCCTCCATGTCCTCCTAACCCTAACCCTAACACCACCCTGGGTCTCTCTGCAGCCTCTCCACCTCTCTCAGCGTGAGTAGACCCTCCATGTCGTCCTAACCCTAACCCTAACACCACCCTGGGTCTCTCTGCAGCCTCCTCCACCTCTCTCAGCGTGAGTAGACCCTCCATGTCGTCCTAACCCTAACCCTAACACCACCCTGGGTCTCTCTGCAGCCTCCTCCACCTCTCTCAGCGTGAGTAGACCCTCCATGTCGTCCTAACCCTAACACCTCCATGTCCTCCTAACCCTAACCCTACACCTCCATGTCCTCCTAACCCTAACCCTACACATCCATGTCCTCCTAACCCTAACCCCTCCATGTCCTCCTAACCCTAACCCTACACCTCCATGTCCTCCTAACCCTAACCCTACACCTCCATGTCCTCCTAACCCTAACCCTACACCTCCATGTCCTCCTAACCCTAACCCTAACACCTCCATGTCCTCCTAACCCTAACCCTACACCTCCATGTCCTCCTAACCCCTAACCCTACACCTCCATGTCCTCCTAACCCTAACCCTACACCTCCATGTCCTCCTAACCCTAACCCTACACATCCATGTCCTCCTAACCCTAACCCTCCATGTCCTCCTAACCCTAACCCTACACCTCCATGTCCTCCTAACCCTAACCCTACACCTCCATGTCCTCCTAACCCTAACCCTACACCTCCATGTCCTCCTAACCCTAACCCTAACACCTCCATGTCCTCCTAACCCTAAACCCCACCCTGGGTCTCTCCGCGGCCTCCAAGGTTATAATAGTTAACTAAAACTAACTAAATAACTAAAAACTGGAATTACAAAAAAAAACATTTTAGTTAACTGAAACTAATAAAAACTAAAAACTAAATTAAAAAACGATAACTAAACTGAAACTGTATCGTGTGTCCTCAAAACTAACGGAAATACCTTGGTTAATATTTATATGCCTTTCGGATATTTATAATATTATAATCCTTTTATTTAATTAATTCGATTCATTTCCTCATTTCTCCAACAAGTTTTACGGCAGTTTTCAGCACCGTACGGCAGCGTGTAGCCACGCTAACCCTAACCCCACAAATAAAACGTTAAAAAAATATAACTAAACTAAAACTAAACATTTTCACCCGAAATAAAAAACTATAGCAACTCATTGGCATCCGTCTAAAGACTATCTAAAAACTAACAGAATTAGAAAAGAATAATATGTCAAAACTAACTAAAACTAAACTATAATGAAAAAAATATATATATATTATAACCTTGTCGGCCTCCTCCACTCCTCTCAGCGTGAGTACACCCTCCTCACCCTATAACCCTAAAACCAAAACACTAAATTAACTTTACATTTAATCCACTAAAACATTGGCTATAAAAGTAGACTATATAAAAGCACGACATTCCAGATCACTATAAAACATGACTGAAACTAAAATGGAATTGTACTCCAACGCCAACGGCCAGATGACTACAACTTTCATCAAAATGTGCTGTCAACATCAACAGTGCTGCGGTCGAACGACCCGAGGGGCATGTTGCGTGTGTGCGCGCCGCGTGTGTGTGTGTGTGTGTGTGTGTGTGTGTGTGTGTGTGTGTGTGTGTGTGTGTGTGTGTGTGTGTGTGTGTGTGTGTGTGTGTGTGTGCGTGTGTGTATGCGTGTGGACCCTCCGTATACGGCCATGAGGGTGCTGACCTCCGACCCCCCAGCGCTTTCATAGCTCTTAGATAAATATTGTCCTTGAGTGTCTGGTGTCCCCCCCGTCCCCCCCCCCACCCGTCCCCCCCCTGTTACCTCATTCATCACCGGCTTCTTTAAAACGTCCCAAGTTCCTCTCAAGTGCAGCCAGATAAACGCACAGACGACGCCCGCGCCACACATGATAGATCATCTTTAAGCTCTGTGGAACATTCCTCCGTCCGTCTGCTCTCACCTGCCCCCCCATCGGCCACCAGGGGGGGTGGAGAGTATTGCTATCGTACTTTAACCCATTCTGACCTGAGATCAGATTCTAAAAAATGTGAGCCGAATTTGACTGAGAGAATGCCATTGGATTTTTTTTTTTTAATTTGAGTTTTTCATGTCATGTGAAAGTATAGGGAATCATATAGCTTCAAATGGACATATTGGGTTGTTCAGTTTGACCCACCGGTTTTGGAGATATAGCTTATAGAGTATAATGTCTTGCAGAAAACAGCAAGTTGAGAAAACAGGCATGAAAAAGGTTCACTTCTGTGGTCTCTAACATTACACCTATAGCTACATGTTTAAGCATTTATTTCATATTTACATGTCTTCTGTGGTCTCTAACATTACACCTATAGCTACATGTTTAAGCATTCATTTCATATGTACATGTCTTCTGTGGTCTCTAACATTACACCTATAGCTACATGTTTAAGCATTTATTTCATATTTACATGTCGATTT
>NC_137868.1:1791630-1796791 GCF_963924005.1 Protomyctophum bolini | reverse complement strand
GGGGGCCGGGGGGACACTTAGTGAGAGGCGGACATGGACCAGGCGCCCTCCATCCTCCACACGGAGAAGGCGTAGCTGAGCCTCTCGTGCGCCACATAGCTGCAGCTGGCCGCGGCCATCTTGTTGGAGACGCCATCGTGCGTCGTCGTCGTCGTCATGGCGTCCGCGTCGCTCTCCAGCACCTGGCACAGGAAGTCTATGTATCCGCGCGGCGAGCTTCAGCGTCTGGATCTTGCTCAGCTTGTCGCTGGGCAGCGTCGGGATGATCTTGCGCAGCGACGAGAACGCCTCGTTCAGCGACTGCGTGCGCTGCCGCTCGCGCACGTTGGCCATGACGCGCTGCGTCTGCAGCTCCTCGAAGGACTGCGGGCTGCGTGCGCGCGGCGTGCGTCGGAGAGAGAGAGAGAGAGAGAGAGAGAGAGAGAGAGAGAGAGAGAGAGAGAGAGAGAGAGAGAGAGAGAGAGAGAGAGAGAGAGAGAGAGAGAGAGAGAGAGAGAGAGAGAGAGAGAGAGAGAGAGAGAGAGAGAAAAAGAAAGTGATATTTTATTGGCATGAGAATGATAAAACATAATTATAGTTTATAGGCCTATTATATAAACGTTTTATTATGGAGTTGGAGGAGGTAGCCTACAGCGTTGTGTATAATTTTATAGGCTAAACATGAGCTATATTTCACATTGAGTCATTATAACATGCATGTTTATACGGGCCTATATATAGGCTACAATATAACACATTTTAAAACAAATATATATATAGCACAACATTTATTTTTCAGTCACGTTGGGGGCAAATATAAGCAGCATGATTTTCCTCTAAACTTTATTTAAGAAAATGTATTCATATTTTCTTTTGTCCCAAAGTATAGCCTATATGACTGCGAAATAGTTGTGCTGTATTTGTTTAAAAAAGCATTGTATATCCCCCCCCCCCCCCCCCCCCCAAAGTGACTATAGTAGCCGATAAAAATAATTATAAGAAGAAGAAAAATATGATTCCGATAATCATATTTCAAATGCGTCTTAAGTTATCAGCTGTGTTTACACGTGCAGACAGTATTGTAATTCCGTACAGTATACAGTTGGTCCTTAATTATAGTTGTAAATGTATATATTCCGTATACACTATACAGTATACAGTCCTTATAGTTGTACATTTATATATTCCGTATACAGTAAACAGTCCTTATAGTTGTAAATGTATATATTCCGTATACACTATACAGTAAACAGTCCTTCTATCGGTAAATATGTATTTCCATCGGCCAACCTGTCGTCGCTGCTTCCTCCGCTGCCGCCCTTCTTGCCTCGTTTCCCGGCCGGGCTGGGGCTGCTGCTGTCCGGGGACGGGGAGTCGTCCTCCCCGCTGGCCGCAGCGGTGGCTCCCCTCCGGCCCGCCGCCCCGTGAAGCGCCTCTTCCTCCCCCCCGCCGCCTCTCCTCTTGTTGCCGCTGAGCGGAGGCTGTCTGGCCGCCGCTGTCCGCCTCGCCCTCGCTGCTGTTGCTGTGTAACAAAAGACTGTCCACTGGTGACACGGGAGAGCTGCCCGACTCCTCAGCCCCCATCATACCCTCAGACATCCGTGAGAAGAAGCCCGGAATGTGTCCGACCCCTGCTCTTCCTCCTCCGCCGCCGCCTCCTCTCCCTCCTCTCCCTCCTCTCCTCATGAAGTCAACGGGTATCAGTAAGATTATGTCCACTTCGGCCCACCTGTCTCGGTAGAAGACGCCGCGGGTATTATCCATAGATGTGGGGCACGGCCGGCGGCACCCGAGACGAAGAGTTCCCCCCCTTTCCTTTGCTATATACTTTGGAGAAACCTTTTTCGGGAAGTTCTTTATAAGGTCCTTCATGCAGCATTGTGGCGTTTAAGAGTTTGGGAGAGACGAGAGGATTGGCCGAGGACATGAAGGGGAGGGGGGGGGGGGGGGGGGGGGGGGGGGGGGGGGGCGCAGCTAGAGCCATGAAGGAACCCATCACTGTCAAATCCTCGGTGTTATTTGGACTCCAGAGGGCGCGCAAAATGGACCCCCGGCCCGCGGGTCCTTGTTCGGTTCCCTTTACGCGCTATATCCGACTGAGAGAAATGGACCCCCCCCCCCCTCCACCATGCCACCGGACAGGAAGAATGTTTCACAACACAACTTTCAGATCGTGAAATATTATATATTTATTATAGGCCTGCAATGTAGGAAGGCGTGAATATTTGAATATTTCCCCCGTATTTTAAAACAAACGGGTCTGTTAGGAATGCCGGGCAAGTTCACATGCAGGCAGTGAGGTTGAATGGAGATTATTATTATTATTATTGTTATTATTATTATTATTATTATTATTATTATTATTATTATTATTATTATTATTATTGTTATTACTATTCAGTGCGCCTTGGCACTGCATGTAGTTTTACGCACGGCTTCATGCATATCCAAGCAACGGCAGTTCATTCCAATTGCAAATAATTATTTTGATTAATGTGTTGTTCATAATTATAGTATAGGCCTATAGCTATACGAAACTGTTTTGTTTGTTTTTACACGTTATATAATTGTACAACACTATAACCAACTGTTATTCATTTGAACCAATGAATTTCCAATTTGCTAAATATTGGGCTGATGAAGGCTGAAAAGCCGAAACGTTTGTCCCCGTTAAATAAATGAAAATGAAATGAACATTTTTTTAACCGAAGTCTTGCATGGTGTGTGCGACCCACTACCGTTGTTTACTAAATATTGGGGCTCAAACAGTAACTTATAGCCTCCATTGATGTTAAAGTTGCCTTTTAATCTATAGTGCTTTAGTGCTTTAATCTATAGTGCTTTTAATCTATAGTGCTTTTAATCTATAGTGCTCTAGCAAACTGACCAGGGATCAAAGTACAATACTTACAATCTTTATTCTTGGGGGACATTCAGTGACTCCTACATATTTGACATGGAGGTTAAAACTATGTAGGCCTATTGCCCACAAGAGGGGCGATTTCTCCCACACATGATCCATCACGAGAGATAAAGGTTGTTGCATGATTTATTTCCTATAGGTGGACATTTCTTCTTCCCTCTCCCCTCCTGAGTCCAAATCAAAGTGAAGGAGCTTCTCTAGTGGTTCCCGAACCTTTCCCCCTTGTGACCCAAAAGAGAAATTAGATGCGGGACCCAAAGTAGTGGAAAATTGCAGATTTGTATATATATCGGCTATTTTCACTATATACTTCTTAAACATTTGTTCTATAATTTATGGAATTTCTAATTTATGGAATTCTTGGAATTCCTGAAAAGGTTTGCCGTTTTGGGGGGGATGTTTTTTTCTTTTTTTTTTTACAAAAATGTTTAAAGGAGAATTCCATGCTAGAATGCTTTCTTATCTTTCTTACCTTTCTTTGTAGTTGTTACGTCCCCACCAAAGAGGTCCAGGTGTTTTTTTGTGCAAAACTCCTTATTGGCTATTTTCCCTACCATAAGCCCTCAATGAATTGCATTGCATTGAATGGGAATTGAATGGGGCTATGGGGTGTTATGCTAGTTCGCTTATTTCCATCGAAAGAAATAGTAAAGTGTGCCGCTTGGGATATTATTTACATTATGAGAGAGGATATATACAAAGAAATTATAATTTTGAGCGATGGAAATACGCGAATTAGCACAAACACCCCATAGCCCCATTCAATTCCCATTCAATTCATTGAGGGCTTATGGTAGGGGAAACAGCCAATAAGGAGCTTTTGCACAAAATAACACCTGGACTCTTTGATGGGGACGTAACAACTACAAAGAAAGGTAAGAAAGCCTTCTAGTATGGAATTCTCCTTTAAAATGTATAGGAAACGAAAAAAATAAAGGAAAACAACAAATAAAATAAATAAAGGCATCCCTATAAACATTTGGTCGGCGACCCACAGACGTGCCTCCCGACCAGGCAGGCCGGGACCCCCAGGGACCCCCAGGACCCCAGAGACCCCCAGGGACCCCCAGGGACCCCCAGAGCACTCTCTATATATAGGATGTGAGTGATACAATATATCCGTGTTGTTTAGAGAGGGAAGGATTAACTTTGTTTAGGTTCGGAGGCTTTTGAAGGCCTCGTTCCGACCGGGAGCGACAACATCTGCGGCAGGAAACAGGAGGGCAGTGGAGAGGTCACAGGGGTCACGACGCCAGTGAAACACCCATTTATATACATCTCTCCCCGCCGAGGCCCAGAGACTGAACGCATTGTTCCCCCCCCCCCCCCCCCCCCCCCCCCCCCTCACTAGGGGTTGTTTTAAAGTCTGACCTGCCTGGGCGATAATACCTTGCATCTTAATCTGTTTAACGTTTCAGGGGCGAGAGAGAGAGAGAGAGAGAGAGAGATACCCCCAGGTTGTCGACAACACGTTTATTCATTCATTCATTCATTCGTTCGTTCGTTCGTTCATTCGTTCATTCATTCATTCATTCATTCATTCGTTCGTTCGTTCGTTCGTTCATTCATTCATTCATTCACAGAACTGTGACTGGATTCCTTTGTCCAATATACTATATATATATATATATATAGTATATATATACTACTATATACCATAGGGCATACACTGTGACGGAATATAAGACGACTGTGATTATAACGCCACCCCCATTTTTTCCAAGAATCATTTGTGGGAAAAAGACATTGAATGTCAAATAGTCTATAGTGCCCCCATTATGATATGAGCCCCTTTTATAAGATATTTCCATTGGGGGAAAAAACATAGTCTTACATTCAACACATTTTTGAGCAGCGCTAACCGATCCAAGCAGCGCTAGCTCTCCTGTGATTTGTAAGCCTATATATATATATATATATATATATATATATATATATATATATATATATATACCTACAATGAATTATCTTATGCTGTTATTCCATAATTCTAAGACATAGATTAGCAGTTACTACTAAAGTCAAAAGTTGCACACATCATCTGCACTCTGCTGGAAGTACCCTCACTTTAAAAACGCCGGGACAACAACGCTCCACACGTCCCAAACTCTTCTCCCTTCATGGCTCCGAAAACTGTGGAATGCACTTCCCATTGCAGTCAGAACTGCAGCATCACTCCCAATCTTCCGCCGTAGTCTGAAAACCCACCTTTTCAGACTCCATCATGGCCCGTAGCATTTACCCTATACCCCCTTAGAT
>NC_137868.1:1756630-1786630 GCF_963924005.1 Protomyctophum bolini | reverse complement strand
TGCGCGTGCTTCTCTCCATAACCACACAATTGACCGTCTCTGCGTCCCTGTTGTCTTTGGGACGGGGACCCTGCCCCCCCCCACCCCTCCCCCTGCTTGAATGACACTAATTAACTAAGCAGATTCTCGTTGACTGATTCATCCGTCCCTCGACTCCATTCACACCGTTTAACCAGCGATGCTTTGACGTCGCGCTCTCAGGACGCTAATTATGTGTGCACGCTGACCGCAATGCACAGAGCACCAACAAACTAATTTATATATGCACGCTGACCGCAATGCACAGAGCACCAACAAACTAATATATATATGCACGCTGACCGCAATGCACAGAGCACCAACAAACTAATATATATATGCACGCTGACCGCAATGCACAGAGCACCAACAAACTAATTTATATATGCACGCTGACCGCGATGCACAGAGCACCAACAAACTACTATATATATGCACGCTGACCGCAATGCACAGAGCACCAACAAACTAATTTATATATGCACGCTGACCGCAATGCAGCACCAACAAACTAATTTATATATGCACGCTGACCGCAATGCAGCACCAACAAACTCATTTATATATGCACGCTGACCGCGATGCACAGAGCACCAACAAACTACTATATATATGCACGCTGACCGCAATGCACAGAGCACCAACAAACTAATTTATATATGCACGCTGACCGCAATGCACAGAGCACCAACAAACTAATTTATATATGCACGCTGACCGCAATGCACAGAGCACCAACAAACTAATTTATATATGCACGCTGACCGCAATGCACAGAGCACCAACAAACTAATTTATATATGCACGCTGACCGCAATGCACAGAGCACCAACAAACTAATATATATATGCACGCTGACCGCAATGCACAGAGCACCAACAAACTAATATATATATGCACGCTGACCGCAATGCACAGAGCACCAACAAACTAATATGCACGCTGACCGCGATGCACAGAGCACCAACAAACTAATTATATATATGCACGCTGACCGCGATGCACAGAGCCACCAACAAACTAATTTATATATGCACGCTGACCGCAATGCACAGAGCACCAACAAACTAATATATATATGCACGCTGACCGCAATGCACAGAGCACCAACAAACTAATTTATATATGCACGCTGACCGCAATGCACAGAGCACCAACAAACTAATTTATATATGCACGCTGACCGCAATGCACAGAGCACCAACAAACTAATATATATATGCACGCTGACCGCAATGCACAGAGCACCAACAAACTAATATGCACGCTGACCGCAATGCACAGAGCACCAACAAACAAATTTATATATGCACGCTGACCGCAATGCACAGAGCACCAACAAACTAATTTATATATGCACGCTGACCGCAATGCACAGAGCACCAACAAACTAATTTATATATGCACGCTGACCGCGATGCACAGAGCACCAACAAACACCGGAAAACTCCCGAATTGTACCATCATGTAGTCACCTGTATAGTATATTACCGTATCTTACTGTATATATATGCATGCTAAACTTGGCCCATAATTGCCCGTTAACTCCTCTTTTCACGCAGCTGGAGCGGTTAACCCATTTAGGATGCGGCACCGCATCTGCGTTACAGCGTTTTACCAATTTACCCAACATTTCAAACTTTAGCTATTGACAAAAATAGCAGATCTACAAGCTCGTAGCGCGGCACTCGGTCTCTTGCAGGTCTGCTACTTTTGAGAAATCTTGCAAAAAAACACAGCAAACGTTTTTAACTCATATCTTTGCTTGTGGGGGTGGGGGGGGGGGGGGGTCCCTGGAACAACATATTTTCAGGCGCCTGTCGGAGGCCAATTACAGATAATTCTGGGGGTCCTTGACATAAAATAGTTTGAGAACCACTGATATAGAAAAACATAGGGTTTTTTTTTTCTTCAGAAAAACTCTCAGGAAGACATTTGTAGAATCTGGCCTCGGCACTAAATGGGTTAAAATATTATGCATGCAGGAGAGAGAGAGAGGAGAGGAGAGAGGGAGAGAGGGAGAGGGAGAGAGGGAGAGAGGAGAGGGAGAGAGGAGAGAGAGAGAGATAGGGAGAGAGAGGGGGGGGAGGGAGAGAGAGAGAGAGAGAGAGGGAGAGATGGAGGGGAGAGAGAGAGAGAGGGAGAGAGAGGGGGAGAGAGAGAGAGAGAGAGAGGGAGGGAGGGAGGGAGGGAGGGAGAGAGGGAGAGGGAGAGGGAGAGGGAGAGGGAGGGAGAGAGAGAGAGAGAGATGGAGAGAGAGAGAGAGAGAGAGAGAGGGGGAGGGAGGGAGGGAGGGGGTGAGAGAGAGAGAGAGAGAGAGAGAGGGGGAGGGAGGGAGGGGGAGAGAGAGAGAGAGAGAGAGGGAGGAGGGAGGGAGGGAGGGAGAGAGAGAGAGAGAAGAGATGGAGATGGGAGGCCTGTTGAAGACATTATAGTGTTGTGGAGCATGGACCCCCCCCCCCCCCCCCCCCCCCCCCCCCCCCACCCCCCCCCCCCACATCTGGACATTCTTAAGGTCATGGAAGGTGAGAGGAATGTGTCGTCTGACACTACCAACAATGACTGATGTCTCTGACCTCTCTGTTTGTTCTTATTCTTATAGGAAACCTGGATGTTAATTAACAACAATTACACTGTTCTGGCCCAATTATGGGCCAGAACAGAGGACTGAGGACAGATTATACTTCATTGTCTTCTAAAGCCGGACAGTGTTCTGAATAACCCTATGTTTCTGTATCTGTGGTTCTCAAACTATTTCATGTCAAGGAAACCCAGAATTATATTATATGTAATTGGCCGCCGACCTCCATCTTAAAATATGTTGATCCAGGGACCCCCCTTCCCGTTGCAGATTCACTCCCGATCTATCGCCGTAGTCTGAAAATTCACCTCTTCAGACTCCATCATGGCCCGTAACACTTACCCTAGCTGCTAAATTCACCTCTTCAGACTCCATCATGGCCCGTAACACTTACCCTAGCTGCTAAATTCACCTCTTCAGACTCCATCATGGCCCGTAACACTTACCCTAGCTGCTAAATGCCTAAATTATAAATTGTAGTTGCCTATATTAGTATAGTTTGCATAATGCTTTGAGTAAATGTTGCAAATTTAGATTTTAGTTTTAGTCATAGTCTCTTGAATAGTTTTCATTTAGTTTTAGTAACATTTTAGTCACCTGGGATGTCTAGTTTTAGTCGACTAAATGTCATAAGATTTTAGTCGACTAAATCTACAGGTGGTTTATTCTACTAAAATGTATTTTGGCGGGCCTTGATGCCGTCGTAATGACTGATTTTACACTTGCTGAAAATAGCCGATCTACAAGCTCACCAGTCCCCTTCCTAGCATTTTAGTCTGGATTTTAGGTGTTGACGAAATTGCCAATACATTTAGTCTTAGTTTTAGTCGTCATAGCTTAGTTTTCATTTAGTTTCCATTTGGTTTTCGTCAGTGAAAAAAGGTAGTCGACGAACATTTGTCGTCTTAGTTTTAGTCGACGAAAACAACACTGGTTCTGAAGGGGGACAAAGTGAACCGGCGAGGGATCCGGAGATCAGAGATGTGAATCACAGGAATGCTTTTCCAAGCGCACGCACGCACGCACTCACGCGTGCACACCTCTCTCTCTGTGTGAGTCATATCCGTTTCCTTCTCCTGTGGTGGTCCTCGAAGGTTCAACGTTAGTCAGAAGAAAGGCATTGTGAGGCGGAATGGACACTTTGTGTCTGGACTTTAGGGTCCCTTTAGAAGGGCCACTTTAGAAAGGGTCACTTTAGAATGGTCACTTTAAGTGGGTCACTTTAGAAGGGTCACTTTAGAAGGGTCACTTTAGAAGGGTCACTTCTGCCATTTTTTAAAAATCGTGAAAATGTCTTTAAATACAGTATGTATATATTTTGATTCTCCTGAATCAACATATTTTCGGCGGCCAACTACAGATAATTCTGGGGGTCCTTGACATGAAAAGGGTTGATCACCACTGACATAGAAACATGAGTTTTTATTTTATTCTAGAAGCATTTTCTTTTAGAATGTGTCTAAATGTACGTATAAAACCACTAAAAGTCCTCTTTCCAGCACTAAGTACAGCGGCTGAGGGACGACGTGCCTCAGGAACGGTAAAACCTGTGTTTCTTTTTTGGACTTGTTGAACTTTCTCTTCTTTCACATCATCTATTACCAAATTATGAAGAGGGACCTCTGTGCATGCATGTGCGGGGAGCGCAAGGGTGTGTGTCCGTGCGTGCGTGCGTGTCCGTGCGTGCGTGCGTGTCCGTGCGTGCGTGCGTGCGTGCGTGCGTGTCCGTGCGTGCGTGCGTGCGTCCGTGCGTGCGTGCGTCCGTGCGTGCGTGCGTCCGTGCGTGCGTGCGTGCGTGCGTGCGTGCGTGCGTGCAGCACTCTCACAGTGCACATAAATCAACGGGCTAATAAATTGAAAGCTAAATGACTTCTTGCCCTCGGCATCCATCAGGAGAGAGAGGCTCCATGACGGCCCGGAGACCCCAGAGAGGCCACAGGAATGCTTCTGTTCACCACAGTGATTTGTGGAGAGGCTTCTGGAAACCAGGAGGGCCTCACAGAACCACTGGTTCTGGTACCAGGAGGGCCTCACAGAACCACTGGTTCTGGTACCAGGAGGGCCTCACTGAACCACTGGTTCTGGTACCAGGAGGGCCTCACTGAACCACTGTGCTGTCAAAACCCCAAATTGGCCTAATTGGCATCAATCATTGGTGTCAGTCACTGATCATGAGTAGTCAGCACCTGGTGACAATCACTGATTGGGGCGAGGCACTGAAAACAGGAAGTGTTTGTTCAGTATGAGAGCAGCAGCAGTGGAGAACACAGCATGGAGAGAAGCAGAACAAACTGAAAGACTTTTCATGAACTGAACTGCAAACATTGGAGCTGGGAAGACCGAAACCTCAAGCCATCAAGGGGAATGCCACTGGTGCGTTACTGTTTCTGCATTGCAGTTTATTTCATTGCTTAAATTTGTTATAAAAGTTATTTATGTGTTTGTGCTGCTAGGCCAAATTTAACTGCTATGATTAGCTATAAGTTTGAATTAAGTTGCATATAGCTAGGCTTGATGTGATGATCTTTAATTGAATACTGAGTTAAAACAAACTGTTTATTTAGATTACTGAAGTGACTAGTGATTCACTCATGTCACTCGAATAACCATAGTTACTAATGTAACCTACATGACTGATTGGAACCAGGACCGCCTCACTGCAGGACCACTGGTTCTGGTATCAGGAGGGGCCTGTATATACTGGCTCCCAAAGTGGGGTCCGGGGACCCCCCGGGGGTCCTTGAGGGGGTCCCCAGACCCTGCAGCTGAATGATAGTTTGGAACCAAAATGGACCCTTATGGGTCTGTAACTCTGAGAGTGTAACAAATGGAACCAAATGGACCCTTATGGGTCTGTAACTCTGAGAGTGTACAAACGAAACCAAATGGACCCTTATGGGTCTGTAACTCTGAGAGTGTACAAACGAAACCAAATGGACCCTTATGGGTCTGTAACTCTGAGAGTGTACAAATGGAACCAAATGGACCCTTATTGTTGTGATGACAGTTGACTGTTGACCTCTTGAGTTATGTGAATTTAATTATTTCGTTTTGTGTGGTTTGATTTGTACCTTTCATGTGTTGGGAAAAGTCACCGTTTAGTTGTGTTGACTGACACACTGACGCCACACAGCTGAGTCAAATGACTAATTTAAATCACTGGTGAATCTAGACTTGCAATGCAAGCCCTCCATTGACAGCCCATTGATCCAAATTGAATTTCCAATCTGCTTCTGCCTTCTCTTAAAGGACCTATAACATAAAACTCAACTTTTTCAATTTCTTTTGTGTTTTTGGGGCTCCCATGTGTGTTTTCTATCCCCACAAATAACCAATTTTGAACAATCAGGCCTTCATGTCATATGGGTGTTTTAATGGAAATTGCTCTCAGAAACAGCTCGACTGATTTTGGCCTCATCGTGATGTCATCAATGTCACCCTACTTTGTATAATTCCTCCTTTTCTTCAGTCTTCAGTTGCAAATTTGCATTTCCACTTTGTTTACAATGTCCACCATTGTTGATTTTCCAAGCTGGCATGGAATGGAAACAAGCCTGGTTTTATCTAGCATCAGTATTATAATGACTCAAATATTAAATAATCTGCATATCAGCACCCTCTCCACCTCAGGACAGTGTGGTACTGCAGCTAAAACTGCTTTCAAAGTCCAGAAAGAAATGCCAAGGCCTGGTTATATCAGATTGGTGATTGAGGCTCAAACCATTAGAAATAACTTTGAGGGACATAGACCATATGATTATTAAATATTAAAAGCAGTTTTAAAATGCATGTTATTTGCGCTTTAAAGAACAATGCTAAACTCGCTAACTTTGCAGCTGTAGGGCAAGCTTGAATTATACTCTTTCAATCTGCAAAGCGTTTGTTTCATAAAAATACACTCAAGTGACTTTGAGCTACTTTCTTTTTGGAAGCACTCATTTTAACGGGTAATGCTGCTGCCTCCTGCATTATGTGAACATTCACATGGGTGGTAGGCATGGCACATGGCTGTTCAGTGACTTCCAAAAGTACTCGACATTACTTGTAATTTGTATTTTAAATTGCTTTCTAGACGCGGATGGGTAAAATACATTTTGATATTGCACTTTTAAATATTCTTTAAAGGATCTCTGGTTAAAGACACATTAAGACATTAAGACATTATACTTAACCCTCTATAACGAAAATCTTAAACACCATAAATATTTTATTTCTTTCATAAATAAATCTTTCACTCAATAGGAACTGCTCCTGTTGCAAATTGATTATGTCATGTCCATATGGTCTAGCCCTATGGAATGCATATGCTAATGAAAAACAGCTTAATACTTCCTAAGATTAATATAAGCATCAAAGCAATATTTTAAATACTTTTCATGCATTCCATACATTCCATAGTGCTGGACCACACATGGACATCATCAACCTGCGACGGGAACAGTTCCTATGGAGTAAAATAATTGTGAAAGAAATAAAATATTGAATGTGTTTTTTTATTTTTCAATTTTAGTTATAGATGGCAACTATAATGTTTTAAGGAATATTTGTCTTATTAGCCAGAGATCCTTGTTTTCCTGATCCTTGTTTCTATTACTGTGAGTGATATGGTCAGCTTCTGATTTCTTTCTTTCTAGATGTGGATGGAGATGACCGTAGATGCTGCTGGAACGCTGAACCTGAGGATGCCCTGGTCTCCTGTGTCCCCATGTCTGAGTGGCCTCCAGACCGACCACCCCATCCTGGTTGCTAAGATGTCCATGTGGACATTATGAGTGTTTGTATAGAGAGAAGCATGGCTGAAGAGATTTGCATATCAGTCGTTTCTTGCTGCTGCCAAAGTCAAATTGTGATGTCTGTGGGGTTTAGTACATGGCCGCTTATGAGATGTAGATATAAGTACACCTGACTGGTGGAAATAGCCTTGTGATACATACTGGGTGTGCTGTTTGGTTGTTCTCAAAACAAACAAAAGTAAACAAAATACCACAAACTCACTAACGGATGCACAAAATCACACAAATCAAGGGATGTCCGACAGTCCGTGTTGGATATTGTCCAACTCCTAATTGCCGATATCAACAGATACCGATATATATATATATATTATATGCAGGCTTTTTCCAGTGGTGGAAACATAACTCCCGTAGGCCATACATACTGCAATATAGAAATACTCCGTTACAAGTAAATTCAACATGTACTCGAGTAAAGGTACAAAGGTTTTGGTATAAAAATGTACTTAAAATACCAAAAGTAATTATTAATAATTACTCATTATGTAAAATGTCTCATCTAAAATGATCTAATCTCTCATCTCAAGTTTTAAATGTATAAAAATCATTTGAAAATAGCTGATCTACAAGCTCACATGTGTCTTATTGTACTGTGAGCTTGTAGATGTTTTTAATGTAAAAAAATAAATAAAGTAAAATTAATGGTTAGGGTTTATTATTCTTTAATGCCTTTATCGGCTGTTAATATCGGACATCCCTAACAAAAACATATATCAAATGTGTCAATACATTTCAAAGTGCCACTAAAACTTCACCAATAAATAAAAGAACATCCACAAGTTACATAAATTAAATGCCACAAAGGTTTGACTAACATGCCAAAAAAATTAAGAAATGACAAAAAATAAGTTTCTTAAACATCTTCTGCTGTATGTCCATAGAACTTCAGCTCTGTTGCAGCAAGCCAGTACAATGTGTCATTGTCTAGGTCACCTAAGCCACGATCACCATTCGGTGGCCGGTATTTGGGGCAAATGGTCATTACGTGTTCCACAGTCTGTAGTGGATCCTCGCATTCACAGTGGGCACTGTCCGAGATGTCCCACTTCTGCTTTGAGGGTTGTCCACTCCTTGCAGGGGAGGTGCTGGCAAAGAACATATTTGGGGTCCTCAATGTATTCCACTGGTCCCTCTGTCTTGCCTTCACCCAGGATGCCTTGGAGGTGTCAGCTGGTGTTGTGTGGAGCAGTTCCTGGGCCTGTGTGGCAAAGGGGCACAGTGACTTGAGGCACGTGTGCTGTGGCAAAGGTCGCCGTGACTTGGTGTGTGTGTGTGTGTGTGTGTGTGTGTTGTGGCAAAGGGCACCATGACTTGAGGCACGTGTGCTGTGGTGTCTCTGACGACCTTGTGGAGGAGATGGCTGGGATTCACTCAGCTGTGCCTTCTCAGTGAGGGCCAGCGTGGCTGCTTCTCGTCTGACCTCTGTTGGAGTGATTCCAGCGAGAACAGGCAGGCAGTTTGTTTGAGGTGGCCCATCCGGTGTTTAGGGCAGCATCCAGCTTCTTGACATGAGAGCTACGGCTCCAGACTGGGACACAGTACTCGGGTCGTCTGCATAGCCATACTTCATTGATGTTGTTGCAGGAAGGTCGTGGATGTAGCTGAACAGCAGTTACTGGTGTGGAACCGAAAAGCTTCACAAACATGCCAAAAAATTCTAGTTTTTAACCTTTTTAATCTAGTTTATTTTCAAATAAATTAGTTTTTACTGTTTTGTGAAGCAACTTTGGGTACCTTGAAAAGTGCTATATAAATTGTATGTATTATAAAAAAACAGACACAGCAATTGTCGCCACACAGACATCACAAATTCCTATTGGCAGCAGCAACAAGTGAGTGATGTGTAAAGCCATTCATAGACTATTTCCTCCATGTCTTCATTCCAGATGCTGCGAGGCTCAACCGGAGCCCCTACAGGTGGACATCTGCAGTTCTCGCTGTCCATGGATGAATCTGCATGGGGGGGCTCTGAAGGCGGCTCAAAGTAAGAAACCACTTAGACTTTTCTATTACTGTGAGTGGTATGGTCGGCTTCTGTTTTAAGTGTTCTCTATACATTTTGTGTATGATGTGAAAGGACACAATGTACATATATCTGGCTCTTGGTCACTTAAAAAAATATATTTATTTCTTAGGGTGGATGGGTCGTGGTAGACGTCGTGGAAGGACAGATCCGTTCCAAAGCCTCCCTCCCGGGGGTTTCCTCCGAGGACTTCTGATGAGCTGTGAGTAGGATTATTTCTTGTTAGGATGGATATCTGTTGTACTGTTATGGTACGAAGTATAGCATGGCAGTATGATTCCTCCTAGTGGCACTGGTTGAATGTCTGTCAGCTCTCCAAGCTAATCAAAGTCTTAATGACACTTTTGTACCACTTCAACACCAGCATCTCTATTCTGGGGCCAAATTAGCAGATCTACAAGCTCACACCGCATTGCAACGTGTTGTGAGCTTGTAGATCTGCTATGTTTGGCAAATCAATTTGTGTAGAGTGAAATCTGAGCATATACCAAATGCTCTCTTTAAAGGTCTGTTTTATCAAATCTATAGAGGGTTTAAGTGGTTCTGAATATGTAGCTCAACAAAAGCTAATTTGGTCCTTATTTCTTTCTTAGGACGGAGATCTGTGTAGATGCCGGAGGACTTCGGACCTGGGCCTGCCCGGTGAGGAACCGCACAGTAAGAACCGCTCTAGGCCTTTCACGATTATGAGGTTTCTTTTTACTGAAAGAAGAATAAGAAGTATAGACTATTGGCAGCAACAACAAGGGAGTGATGTGCGAAGCCCTTTTCTATGAAGCCATTCATAGACTATAACGGCCATGTCTTTCTTCCAGATGTACTGCAGGTCTCTCCAGGAATCTGCATTCCTCTGAAGACGACTCAAAGTAAGACCCTGTTAGGCCTGTCAAAAAGAACCTTAACTGAAACGTTTATTACTGTAAGTGATATGTTTAGCTTCTGTTTAAATGTTCTCTATAAATAAAAGTTTTATGTATATATGTTGTGACAGGATAGAATATATATCTGGCTCTTGGTCACTCTAATCAATCTTTCTTTGTTAGGATGAAGATCGCGGTAGACGTCGCTGGAACGCGGCTGCTGGACAGGGAGTGCACACGCATACACACACACACACACACACACACACACACACAGAAAGGCTAATTTGGTGTGTTTTTTTTTCCTTTGTTAGAATGGAGATATCGATAGACGATCTGATGTTCCCTGGACAGAGATCCCTTCCAAAGCTCTCCCCCCCCCCCCCCCCCCCCCCCGGGGGCTTCCTCAGGACTCTGATGAGCTGTGAGTAGGAATAGTTCTTGCTTGTTTCTGAGGATGGATAACTGCTTTTGTACTGTTATGGTACGAAGAATGGCATCATTTACAGTAATCCAAATGTTTTAAATATTTTAGGATAAATCTAAATGACTCTGCACAATAGTTTGAGAGTCAATATCTCATATCATGAGCGTGCCTCTTGGTCTTTGTAACAATTTGATTGAATACAAATTACAAAAGATGTTGAGGACTGTACATGTGTTGATGCCTCCTAGTGGCACTCTGGTTGAATGTCTGTCAGCTTTCCAAGCTAATCAAAGTCTTAATGACACTTTTGTTAACTACTTCAACCCCAGCATCCCTATTCCGTTCAGCAAAAATAGCAGATCTACAAGCTCACACTGCAACGTGTTGTGAGCTTGTAGAGCTAATGGTTTCTTTCTCTCTCAGGATGGAGATCATAGACACAGCTGGAGGCTGGAGCCTCTAGAGATGGAGATCTGCAGGTCTGTCCATGGATGGGAGGACGGAGG
Source organism: Protomyctophum bolini (assembly GCF_963924005.1). Classification (NCBI taxonomy): domain Eukaryota; kingdom Metazoa; phylum Chordata; class Actinopteri; order Myctophiformes; family Myctophidae; genus Protomyctophum; species Protomyctophum bolini. The sequence goes on along the minus strand of NC_137868.1, from coordinate 1,775,422 downwards.
ACGGAGATCTGGGTAGACGCTGGAGGACTTCGGACCTGGGCCTTCTCAGTGAGGAACTCAACGGTACGAACCGCTTTAGGGTTAGGGCTTTTTTAGTAAGTAAAAAGCCAATAATCGTCCGTTGCCGATAATTGGTTGATCCCTATTCTTAAACGTTACTGTAAGTGCATGTGTATGTTGTGACAGGACACGCACACACACAGCAAAGCTAATTTGGGGTGTGTGTCTTTCGTTCTTTGTTAGAATGGAGATCTCAGCCGATGCCCGAGATCCGAAGCTTTTCCCCGGTGTTTCTGCTGAGGACTTCTGGGTCGCTGGGAGGCTCGGACGGAGCTAGAAGGTTCGGTAGACGCCACTGGAACCTGTTTAGGCCTGTCAGAATTTAAGGTTTTATAATGGCCGATTTAATTGTCGCTCAAATAAATTACAAGTAACAATTTAATTGCGTCATACTAACATTCTAAATAAAACTTTGGCTTCTGTAGGCTTTGTAAACAAAAAGCTGCACATGGCATAATTCAATAACTTTATACACTAAAAAAAGAGAAGTAAATTACAAAGTGACACATTTAGAGCTTGTAGATCGGTTGCTTGCATTATTTCTTTAAAATGTTTGACAATATATGAACATTTTCAACATGGAGACGATTATGACTAATCTCTAAAAAAGTATCTCAAATACTTGGCGATTAGGTAATTGTGACAGGCCTAAATCCTTCTAGTTGTGTTTTTTTATATCATGTTCTGTAATCAGTTAGGGTTGACTATAGACTTTTTTTAGGAACAAGATCATCATGCCGGTGAAGAGCACGTTTCTAGCCGATGGAGCAACTATTTCTGATCACCTTTGGAGTTACATCACAGCAAGGTAACTATACAACACACGCACACACACTATGATCATGACATGACATCAGCTTGTGACTGCAACTTGTTCCTGTTCGCAGATGACTCGGCACTGCTAGTCTCGGACAGGAACAAACTGCAGGTTGAAAAGGCCCTCAGCTCTGAACTCGGTAGAATCTGCACCTGGCTCGCTGATAACAAACTATCTTTACACCTGGGAAAAACTGAATCCATTCTCTTTGGATCTAATAGTAATCCCAGCAAGGCAAATGGCTTCTTGGTTAGAGTTGGTGACAATGTTATCACACGTAAAGATGCAATTAAATTACCTACCTAGGTTCCATCCTGGAGGCTAATCTTTCCGGTGATAAAATGGCCACCAACGTAATCAAAAAAGTTAACCAAAGAACAAGATTCCTTTACAGGATCTCCTCACTGGTCAACAAAAACACCTTGAAGACCTTAACAGGAGCCCTCGTACAAGGTTTCTTTGACTATGCATGCACCTCCTGGTACCACAGCACCTCAAAGGCCCTTAAAATTAGGCTCCAGACCTCCCAAAACCAACTGGTCAGGCTCCTACTTGGCCTCACCCCCCGAACCTACCTCACTCCTGCCCACTTTGACAGGCTGGAATGGCTTAGGGTCGACGACAGAGTACAGCATCTTGCAATGGGTCTGGTCCACAAGATACCCATGTACCTGTCTAGATACTACCTTTATGTTAACGAAGTCCACACCCACAACACCAGAGGGAGTGCAACGAACCATGTACAACCCAGATTCGGCACAAACAAAGGACTAAATTATTTTCACTCCTATGCCACCAAAATGTGGAACGCCCTACCAACAGTCATTAAGACATGTGAATCATGACTCCCTTTTTCCCCTCACTGTATAAGTTTATTTTCCCTTTTTACCTCCTTTATGATGAATTCCTGTTCTGTTCTTTGACTATTATAGAAGTGTCTTATTTGTACGTCTCTAAATGTTTTGATGAATTGAACATGGTGGACCCTCTTGTAAACAAGTGTAATGCGTAATTGGGTCGTCCACTTACAGTAACAGTCTTTGTATTGAGTTTGTGCTTTACATGTACTGTAATACTGAAAACTGTTAATAAATATTTCAATCAATATTGTTTTATGAACAAAGTAGTAATGAGCATTTCTTTCTTTTCTTTAGGACGTTGCTGGTCTCCAGTGTGGCTCCATCTGGAGGTCACCAGGGTTCTGAGTGACTCAGATCCTGACTGGTAGTGGTGATATGTAGATGTGATCAATCAGGGCTCTTTGAAAATAATAAAATAATAAACCAATATAAATAACTAGATAATATAAATAAATGGATAAAACGAACGATAAAAAAATAGATTATAGTAAATTAAAATAGTAAAATAAAAGTAAATTAAAATTAGTAATGCATAAAATAAAATTAGTTATGGATAAAATAAATATAATTAGTAATATAGACAATACATAAAATAAATTAAAATATCAATATAGTAATGCATAAAATTAGTAATAACAGTAATACATAAAATAAATAAATGCATACAAAATAAAATTAGTAATGACAGTAATACATAAAACAAATACAATTTGTAATGCATGAAGTAAAATTAGTAATAACATAGTAATACATCAAATAAATACAATTAGTAATATAATTATACATAAAATTAGTAATAACATAGTAATATATAAAATACAATTAATACATAAAATAAATACAATTACTTTGTATTGTAATTATAGAATGACTTAAAAAAAACAAACAAAATATCAATCACATCTACATATCACAACCAGGCTATATTGCCAGCAGGCAGGTGGACTGTAGACTCACTACAGCTGTCACAATGTGGTAAACTTTGTTTTGACCCAACTGGCCTCCAAGGAGAGGCGAGCATGGAGCCGGACATCTGATGATACACGAGAGAAGACGCCATAGTCAAAACAAATTGTAATAAAAGTAATATGTTTCATGTTGATTGTAATTTATGCATGATGTCATATATCTGTAAATATTCATTATTTTCTTGTTAATAAATTATTGCATTTATACCCGGGTGTCCGTTATGCGTCCATTACCCTTAGATCAAATGGTTCATAACAAGGATGAGGAATATTTAGTTATAGTTAATGTATTTTACAGATTTAGACCATCTAAAACCTAGCCGAAGGTTTTCTGAAAACCTTCAAATTCTTATTAAAACAATAAATAAAGGATGTAGACGGGTGGATGGTCTACATCATGAATGGTATAACGTATAGGTTTCACCAGGTCTAAATGGGCTAAAAGGAGGCCTCAGGTCTTCAAATGAAGTGTGGAAAGCTGAAGGAGGTGATGGACCTCAATGTAAACAAGTCTTTAATAATGCTTTTCTGGGTTTTATCAGAGCTTGTGTTGAACTGGGCTCTTTCTACATGACTGTCACTTTTAGGCCAACACTTCCCTCTAGTGGTTACTCGGAGTAATGACAGCCTTACGCGTTTCAGATTTAATAAATACAGTAATACTACACAGTACATACTGCTGCAAATATGTTTGTTTTCTTTAACCATGCAGGCAGAACAAATAATGTAATAAAATATAATTTAACAATCTAATTAGATCTAGTTTATAACTAGTTATTAGTTAATACAATAAATAATAGACGATGTGTTTTTTTCTTAAATAAATATAATTTAAAATGTATTAATGAATAGAACTACCGGTAGTTTGAACTTAATAGAACAACTAGTTATAAGTTAATACAATAAATAATACTAGACTATGTTTATTTTCTTAAACCAGGCAGAACAAATGTAATAAAATATTAATTAATGGATCTATTTTAATAGGACAATTAGTTTTTTTTATTATTAATCGATAATCTAATCAAACTATCACCAATAATGATAAGCTCCGGAGAGCTATCTTTGCAGCCTGCCTTGTCGATAGACAGTTTGGACCAAAGTGGAACATTTTTTAGATTAACCACCGAGGCAGGACAGCCAGGTGGTGGAATCAGAGTGGGATTTCTGCAGTAATGTCAATGGTGGAGTATACTATCTCAACCCATTTGATTTCAAGGACCCCCCAGTTTGACATGCATTAGGCTATACGGACCCCCCATTTAATGGCATTCCTATCTCTGGGACCCCCAATTTATATTGTAAAATCTATGTCAATTTTTTTTAATTCAATGAGATCCATATACTTTTGTACTACGAACAGCTATCTAATATTTATTTCACACATTTCTGGTCCATATGGTATTGAATACTATGTTGTCATTTTGACTTGGCAGTATTTTTAATTTGAGTTTTATTATGTAAATAATCATTACTAGGCTCTGGAGAAACAGAGACAATTGGATGTTTATGTTTCTTTTCCCTTTTTGCTTCCTTTATGATGAATTCCTGTTCTGTTCTTTAACTATATAGAAGTGTCTATTTGTACGTCTCTAAATGTTTTGATGAATTGAACAATGTGGACCCTGTTGTAAACAAGTGTAATGCTTAATTGGGTCGTCCACTCACAGTTAACAGTCTTTGTATTGAGTTTGTGCTTGAAATGTACTGTAATTCTGCAAACTGTTAATAAATATTAAATTAAATAATAAAAGCAAATAAAATACAATAAAATAAATGAGTATAAGAACTATCTCAATGCATAATTATGCAAAATTTGCATTCAATTAATACAGTTGCAACCACTATATTAATGGCAAGTATTTCATACAGCTTAAATAAAATAAAAATGTAATCTGTAAAATTGTAGTTGTGGAACCAGAATATGTTATTGGCTGAGCCAGAGTGTACTCAGTATGTTATTGGTTGAGCCAGAGTTAACATGCATTGAAATAATTGGACCAGCCTAGAATGTATTTAGACATTTTTCTGTCAGTGGTGCTCAACCTTTTTCATGTCAAGGTCCCCAAAAATCTATGTATTTGGCCGCTGACCCCCAACTGATGGATTTATGAATCAAACATACAGTACATTTAAATGATCCAAACGGTATCTATTGTCTGAACTCAACTGAAGTAATAAACACATTATCTGCACTGCATTCACTGAACATCCTGCTGTTAAAATAATACTTACATTTCTTCAAGTCCTGCTCGTTCACTTCTCACTATAGCACCCAGTCTGCTTTTAAGACCTCCGTCTGGTTTTCATTAGTAGGCCTATATACTCAATTTGGCAGACATTTCTGAAAAAGGAAGATTAAGAATATTGACTCAATGACTTATATGTATTCTTGACTGATATGGAAACGTTTGAGAACTTGTGTCAACCTAGGACTTCCCCAGTAGGTGTCGCCCATGCACCGCAGACGCCACTGGGACGGTTGCTTTGTGCACCAGCCGCCTGTTGGTGCACGCGCGCGCGTGTGTATTGGGTTAGAAAGGCAGAGATTTAAACAGGGCAAAAAGTATTCTCTTTTCATTTGCACTGGCGTAAAAGTGTCTTCTATACTAAAACTGTTTCAACATTATGAGATTTGTGATCAGTAACAGTTATTCCGTTTTATTTGCGTCAATTGTTTAACCAAAGTCTAAAATAATACATGATCTTTTGATTGATTGATTGATTGATTGAAGAATGTATTAACCGATTGGAGAATTACAATTTACAGTACATTTCAAGCACAACTCAATACAAAAACTGTTAACTGTGAACGACACCATAAAGCATTATACACACTTTATACAATAGGGTCCACCATGTTCAATTCATCATAAATTCCAGATATTTAAAAACCAAAATTAAGGTACCAGTGCCGTAGTAATTAAGCATATCCACTGCCCCGCATGGGGACTATATGCAAGGCAGAGGCGTCCCACGGTCCCACCCCCCTGAGCCCAAGTTACTGTGTGCGCAGCGTGCGTGTGTCTCCCCTCCCCTCCCATGGCGCTGTCCCTCCCTCCTGTCCCGACAGACAGACAGACAGACAGACAGACAGACAGACAGACGGGAGATCAAAAAGCACCAGAAACAAGCGGCTGCCGGCTGGATGTGACCATGTGGGGGTGATTCTGATGCCAGATAGAAACCCAGACCCTCCACCCTCCTCCACCACCACCCACCCCAGAAAGACAACCCCAAATCGAACCAAACCAACCCCCCTCAGCCCCCTCTCAGTGAGTCCTGGAGTGGAGAGGAACACAACACTAGTCTAAAACACAACGCGAGTCCCAAATAATGGAGTCCCACCACGACCACCTGGCTGGTGCTTCCTGACGGAGGACGGAGAGAGAGAGAGAGAGAGAGAGAGGTGTTCATGGTGGTGGAAGAGAAGAAAAGTCAAGGAAAGGAAAGAAAAGAACTAGCAAGCAGCAACGGGACTTTAATTGTTGCTAAAAGAGGAGGTAAAATAAGGGGATATATATTTATATATATATAGGCTATATTTTTTCATGTTATTTTTTTAGCTGCTACTTTTTTCTAAACAAAGCCTTTTTCTAAACAACAAGAAGAATAAAGTAGAAGGATTAAGGAATAATCGCACACATCTGCAACCAAACCAAACCAAACCAAAGAAGATGGAACTGTTTGTGTAGTTTTGCTGCTAAAGCAGGAGGAGGTGGAGGCGATCAAAGAAAGGGGGATATATCTTTTATTTTTGCAGCTACTTTTTTACCTCCCCCCTCCCTACCCCCCACCCCTCCCTACAAAGCCTTGTTTGACAGAAGAAGGGATATAACAACATTAATATAAAAGGACATTACATTCTGCTAAAAGAAAGATGCTGGTGTTGGTGTGCGTTGTTATGGTGGGATGCTTCCTCCCCACGTCGTCCCTATCCAGCCCGCTGCAGGACAGCGAAGAACAACAACAACACGGTAATTAAAGCGGTCAAAACACAGAGAACACCGCGACTTTATTTATTCAACACGAAACAACTCCGTTGTTAGTTTGTTTTGTTTTACGGTGTGTTGTCCTCCTCCTCCTCAGCCTGGCAATAAGGAGAGCTAGCGTGCTAACTTTAGTTAGCTGCGTTGCTACATCTGTCTGTCTGCGTGCTAACCTGGGGGGGGGGGTCTATAGCTTGATAGAAGCTTATAGCTTTGTAGAATTGTTATTTATTTGTTGTTTTTATTTTGTATTATTATTTTATTTTTTTGGGGGGTGTGGTGGGGGGGGGGGGGTGCAGCGACACCGCTGTACTGCGGATTATAAAGCAGTTAATTCCTTTGGGCCGTTTTGATTTGAAAGAGAAACATTGGCTATCATCATCATCTTCATTGTTGTCCGTGTAAAGTTAGAAAGAAGCAGCTGCACTGATTTATTTTTTTAAATTCGGCTATTAAAGTTTGGTGTGTGTGTGTGTGTGTGTGTGTGTGTGTGAGATTTTGTTAATGTCATGATTGATGACATCACGCAGATACGTCATTAAACTCCTAAGCTCTGTCAGGTAATAAAGGCTGACTGGTTCGCTGGTCATATAGTTCCTTAAAGTCATAGTTCCTTAAAGTCCTGCTCATAGTTCCTTAAAGTCATAGTTCCTTAAAGTCCTGCTCATAGTTCCTTAAAGTCCTGTGTAAGCCTTGGAGTGTGTTGGTGCAACGATTGTATGACAGTGGGCAAACACAGCTGCTGTGCTGTGAATCTGTGATAGGATATGAAATGGAACACAACCACCCATAAGACGTGTGTGTGTGTGTGTGTGTGTGTGTGTGTGTGTGTGTGTGTGTGTGTGTGTGTGTGTGTGTGTGTGTGTGTGTGTGTGTGTGTGTGTGTGTGTGTGTGCATCTGCACCGTCTGATCCTGGACTTCTTGGCACATATAGAAATAGATTTATATCGGAGATTCTGACGTTCAGTTATTGTACATACATTTTGTTTTGATTGTAATGTTCCACTTTTTGCTTTGGCAATGTAAACATATGTAAACATTAACATACGTAAGCTCCTTTTGAATTGAATTGTGTTTGAGGGCCAGTCTGTGGGGGGGGGGGGGGGGTTATTATTATAGAGTGAGTTTAACTTTGTTTAATGTTGTTTAATGCAATCAGACTTTTCTGTGTGGATGTATGGGCTGTCAATCAGATAGGACCTTTCTGTGTGGATGTATGGGGCTGTCAATCAGATAGGACTTTTCTGTTTGGATGTATGGGGCTGTCAATCAGATAGGACCTTTTCTGTGTGGATGTATGGGGCTGTCAATCAGATAGGACTTTTCTGTTTGGATGTATGGGGCTGTCAATCAGATAGGACCTTTTCTGTGTGGATGTATGGGCTGTCAATCAGATAGGACCTTTCTGTGTGGATGTATGGGCTGTCAATCAGATAGGACTTTTCTGTGTGGATGTATGGGGCTGTCAATCAGATAGGACTTTTCTGTTTGGATGTATGGGGCTGTCAATCAGATAGGACTTTTCTGTTTGGATGTATGGGGCTGTCAATCAGATAGGACCTTTCTGTGTGGATGTATGGACTGTCAATCAGATAGGACTTTTCTGTGTGGATGTATGGGCTGTCAATCAGATAACTCCCGGGTTCGAAGATGATGTCACACGCATAGCCTCTATTGTGAAAATAGCTGATCTACAAGCTCACAGCGCCTCACGACGCGAGACGCCGTGAGCATGTATAGATCAGCTATTTTCACTATATTTGTGTCTAGAAAAAGTTGCAATGCTCTGTCTGTCTGTCTGTCTGTCTGTCTGTCTGTCTGTCTGTCTGTCTGTCTGTCTGTCTGTCTGTCTGTCTGTCTCACTGACAGACGATCAATATGCACAACACCCACTAATGGCATGGTGGAGCGTGTGCACACACACACACACACACACACACACACCTCCCTGCTGATAGGACGGCTGCAGCTCATGGCTGCAGCTCATGGTAATTGGTGTGAGATCACCACAGCGCTCTTTGAAGCCGCGGTCCGTTCACCATATGGCGCGCAAAACAAAGTGATCTAATTGACAGTCCTGGAGAAAAAAAATACAAACGTTGACGTATTTTTGGCCCAATTATTTGCAGCATCGACATGTGGTATCGTATAAAGCATTCATTCTGGTGTGACTGAATGCGACCTGTATAACAATATAAATTGGGGTCCGTAGACATTTGCTAATGGGGGTCCGCAGGGGGTGTGTGTGTGTGTGTGTGTGTGTGTGTGTGTGTGTGTGTGTGTCGTTACCATGTCTCTCAGCTCAACAGTCTGTCAGTGCACTGCTGCTGTGCACACACACACACACACACACACACACACACACACTGCTGTGCACACACACACACACACACACACACACACACACACACACACACACACACACACACACACACTGCTGCTGTGCACACACACACACACACACACACACACACACACACACTGCTGCTGTGCACACACACACACACACACACACTGCTGCTGTGCACACACACACACACACACACACACACTGCTGCTGTGCACACACACACACACACACACACACACACACTGCTGCTGTGCACACACACACACACACACACACACACACACACACACACACACACACACACACACACACACACACACACACACACACACTGCTGCTGTGTGGAACCATGTACACACCTTAGAGTATATATGAATAGAGACGGCACCCAGAGGAAACCCTGAGGCCAAATGGACATAGTGGCCGGATGAAGGTATTGCAGCGCTGGGCCCCAAACACATGAACGCGCTGGTCCGTTGACTATCATTGTGCACGTTCACGACGGACGACGCTCGTGTACGTTCAGCGGCAGCGCGTTCATGTGTTTGGGGGCCACTCACCATTGCAATCCGTCCCAGAATGCTCTCTGTTCCTACCAGGAAGGAGGAGTGAAATCGCCTCAAAATGCGCTTTTGAGCAACTTAATGCAAGTGGATGGGAGGAGAACTCGGGTGTCTTCTCTATTCATATATACTCTAATGTACACACACCCAGTTCTCAGCCTTGTTTAACAGTGATGTCACTCACACACACTCACACTCACACGCAGGCGTGCACCCACACCTCACACACAGACATACACACACAAGATTTATTGGATGAGGACTGGGAGGGAACTGTTGCACTCTGTGTGTGTGTGTGTGTGTGTGTGTGTGTGTGTGTGTGTGTGTGTGCGTGTGTGTGTGTGTGTGTGTGTGTGTGTGTGTGTGTGTGTGTGTGTGTCTCTCAGGAGAGTTGTCTAAAGTGAGTCCAGCTGGTACCCCTAATGATGGATAAACTGGGCGTGGGACAGGAAGTGATGTCATACTTTTCCATAGTATGTGCCCCACCCCCATTCCACCTCCCATGAACTGCCCCCCCCCCCCCCTGCACACACACACACACACACACACACACACACACACACACACACACACACACACACACACACACAGTCACAGACACAGTCACACACACACACACACACACACACACACACACACACACACACACACAGAGCTCTGCAAGCTGAGACTTCCTATCCAGAGAGAGAGACTGTAGTGACTACAGTCTCTCTCTCTCTGGATAGGAAGTCCTATGTTCAAAACAGAACAAATTGACATTGGACTACAGTAGTAGTCCAATGTCAATTTGTTCTGTTTTGATTTTAATTAGCTCCTGATCCGATACCACAATTTCTGCTTTAGCCGATACCGATACCAGAGAATAATGTTTATAATAATACAAAAGAAAATCACGTATTTGAGCTTGTGTTTATTGCTATTTATAGCTTTATATCTGGTGTTGTGTTTATAGCTATATATCTGGTGTTGTGTTTATAGCTATATATCTGGTGTTGTGTTTATAGCTATATATCTGGTGTTGTGTTTATAGCTATATATCTGGTGTTGTGTTTAAACTGTTTATAGCTATTTACCGAGTGGCGCGCTACGAGCTTGTAGGTCTGATATTTTTCTTTTAAATCGAAGAACCACTGACATAGAAACGTGGCTTTTTCAGAAAACTGTCAGGATGTAGAAGAGCATTTATATAATCTGATCTCAGGTCAGAATGGGTTAATATATAGTGCAGATCAGTGGCTCAGAGGAGCTAACGATGTGTTTGGGGTTTTGTAGATTGACACGTTGAGCCAAACCTCCCGTCAACGCAACCACAGCTATCTCCACCTGACTTTGGTGTGTGTGTGTGTGTGTGTGTGTGTGTGTGTGTGTGTGTGTGTGTGCACTCTAGTTGAACTCTAGTGGGAGGAGAAGACTCTGGATAAGTAGTGTGTGTGTGTGTGTATTCGGGCCATGCTTGAGTATGTATTGGCGTGTGTGTGTGTGTGCGTTAGCTAGGGGTGTGTTCAGGCCATGCTTGACGGTGTGTGTGTGTGTGTGCGTGCAGCCACGTGAATCTGTTTTCTGTGTGTTTGTGTGTGTGCGTGCGGCCACGTGAATCTGTTTTCTGTGTGTGTGTGTGTGTGTGTGTGTGTGTGTGTGTGTGTGTGCGTGTGTGCGTGCATAGGACAGGCCACCACAGGTCACCTGATGGTCAGAGATCAAACACAGTCTGTGTTGTCATCCCAGACTGAGACAGATGGGCAGACAGACAGACAGGCGGGCAGGCAGACGGGCAGGCAGACGGGCAGACAGACAGACAGACGGACGGACGGACGGACAGACAGACAGGCAGACAGACAGGCTCATGGCGTAGAGTCTTAGACCACAGCCTTCCTCCAGAGAGCGTGAGGCTTATCGTGGTTTTGAAATGACAGTGATTTAACTCCAAGCTGTGACTAAAATAGTCTCTTTTGTTAGCGTTGGTTGTAGCTGGTGTGACAGAGCAGCTCGTCAGCTGTTCTGTGGTCTACGCTACGCTGACAGTCCCCACGGTGGAGCTGGGACTGTTCTGTAGTCCCCACGGTGGAGCTGGGACTGTTCTGTAGTCCCCACGGTGGAGATAGGACTTTCTGTATAGTCCCCACGGTGGAGATAGGACTTTCTGTAGTACATACATAGTTACATACATGCTTCTGGCTAAAACAACACACACACACACACACACACACACACACATTTTGAGCGGTGCAACCACTCCAAGGAACGGCCATGTCCGTGTTCACCTAATGTGTTGGTTCACCTATGTGTACGTTAATGAGAACCAGTATGACTGAGTACCAGTAGGGGCGCTGTTGTGCCAGAAACAGAGAGAGAGACAGTGCTGCACTGTTGCCTGCTAATGAGAGAGAGAGAGAGCGAGAGAGAGAGAGAGAGAGAGAGAGAGGGGAGTTGCCACACTCAGTTCACACGGGTGTGATTTTTCTAGTTATAACTAAAGCTAGCAAAATAAAGGAGAATAAAAAACAGTAGTAGTGCATCCCGTGGATGCAGAGGTCGTTGTTTGTTTTTATTGCGTCCCTTAAGTATAGTAATAGTAACTAAGTATAGCTAGTTAAGTATAAACTGGGTTTTGGGATCTCTGGTTTTCATTTAGTTTCCATTTTATTTAGTTTGCGTCAGTGGAAAAAGGTAGTCTATGTGCGGACGTTTTTCGTCTTAGTTTTAGTCGACAAAATCAACCCTGGCTTCCCCGTCCGGTTCCAAGGGTTCTTTGACAGAGAGGGGAGCGAGGGGGGGCGAGCGAGGCGAGCCAAGCCTATTGTTTAGGAGGGGAAATGCCCATTGGCCAGCGTCCAGGAAACAGTGAGGTGTCCCTCCTGTTGTGATTGGCTGAGGAGGACGTCGTGGGCCCTAAAAGACTAGCTTGTTTTAAAGTGGCTGGAGTTGCATAACAATGGAAAGACCCTAGTCTGTTCTGATGTTGGCGTAACTCTCACTGCATTCCAGTGGAAAGACCCTCCGTTCTGATGTTGGCGTAACTCTCACTGCATTCCAGTGAAAAAGACCCTCCGTTCTGATGTTGGTGTAACTCTCACTGCATTCCAGTGAAAAGACCCTCCGTTCTGATGTTGGTGTAACTCTCACTGCATTCCAGTGGAAAGACCCTCCGTTCTGATGTTGGCGTAACTCTCACTGCATCTGTGTGCCGTATGGTTAACCCTAACCTAATGATATACGTTGTGACGGTCAGCCGGGGTCCCACATGGAGGTCTGTGTGCTCTAGGGTTAACCCTGACCCTAACCTAATGATATACGTTGTGACGGTCAGCCGGGGTCCCACATGGAGGTCTGTGTGCTCTATGGTTAACCCTGACCCTAACCTAATGATATACGTTGTGACGGTCAGCCGGGTTCCCACATGGAGGTCTGTGTGCCGTATGGTTAACCCTGACCCTAACCTAATGATATACGTTGTGACGATCAGCCGGGGTCCCACATGGAGGTCTGTGTGCTCTAGGGTTAACCCTGACCCTAACCTAATGATATACGTTGTGACGTTCAGCCGGGGTCCCACATGGAGGTCTGTGTGCTCTAGGGTTAACCCTGACCCTAACCTAATGATATACGTTGTGACGGTCAGCCGGGGTCCCACATGGAGGTCTGTGTGCTCTAGGGTTAACCCTGACCCTAACCTAATGATATACGTTGTGACGGTCAGCCGGGGTCCCACATGGAGGTCTGTGTGCTCTAGGGTTAACCCTGACCCTAACCTAATGATATACGTTGTGACGGTCAGCCGGGGTCCCACATGGAGGTCTGTGTGCTCTAGGGTTAACCCTGACCCTAACCTAATGATATACGTTGTGACGGTCAGCCGGGGTCCCACATGGAGGTCTGTGTGCTCTAGGGTTAACCCTGACCCTAACCTAATGATATACGTTGTGACGGTCAGCCGGGGTCCCACATGGAGGTCTGTGTGCTCTAGGGTTAACCCTGACCCTAACCTAATGATATACGTTGTGACGGTCAGCCGGGGTCCCACATGGAGGTCTGTGTGCTCTAGGGTTAACCCTGACCCTAACCTAATGATATACGTTGTGACGGTCAGCCGGGGTCCCACATGGAGGTCTGTGTGCTCTATGGTTAACCCTGACCCTAACCTAATGATATACGTTGTGACGATCAGCCGGGGTCCCACATGGAGGTCTGTGTGCTCTAGGGTTAACCCTGACCCTAACCTAATGATATACGTTGTGACGGTCAGCCGGGGTCCCACATGGAGGTCTGTAATTGTTGCTGTGTCGTCAGACGGAAGTACTCAATTTTAGACTCTGTGTGGGCGATGTAACGATGGCTTGTTGTCAGCCTGGATGCAGTTGACTCAGCACACAGCTGGAGGCGTGCGTGTGTGCGTGTGCGTGTGTGTGTGTGTGTGTGTGTGTGTGTGTGTGTGTGTGTGTGTGTGTGTGTGTGTGTGTGTGTGTGTGTGTGTGTGTGTGTGTGTGTGTGTGTGTGTGTGTGTGTGTGTGCAATCCTGGAGCTGACCTGTTCTGACATCACAACACTCCATATTTGGGCATGCCTGACACTGAACTCTAGTACGTACACACACACACAGACAGGCAGGCAGACAGACAGACAGACGGCGCATGTTTGGGTCGGGTGCAGGAACCGGTTCCTTGATGGGGTTTCTAATCCAAATGGACCCTTACAAGTCTGCAACGCAGAGTGTGCAAATGGAACCATCTTTTATAGATGCATTTAGTTCGGCTAAAGATCTCTAAAGTCTCTAAAGTCTCTCTCGCTTCTCAGTTTGTATTAAAGGTAGAGTCAGTGATTTCACTTAATTCAAATATCACTTATTTTTTTTGTTTTGTTGTGATAATCCTCTCTACTATAGAGTGTGCTGACCATATAAGGAGTTCCTCCCTGTCCCCAGTTAACCCCTGGGGGTCAAAAAACCTTAGGTTTCGTTTTTGGTTCTCTATCCTGATTGGATGAAAGGCTGGGTCCCAAGGCAAAAACGAAACCTAAGGTTTTTTGAGTGAAATCACTTACTCTACCTTTAATGTGTTGTCACCATATCATCATATATCCATGTTAACCTGTTTATTTCTCCCTCTCCCCGCCCTCTCCCTCTCCCCCTCTCCCCCTCCCCCCCTCCTCTCCCTCCCCCCCCCCCCCCCCCTCCCCCCCTCTCCCTCCCTCCAGAGGTGACCCTGAAGGTGCACCTGAGTGACTCCACTACCCATCAGCCCCTGGGGGGCGCCACCGTGGAGCTGCTGGCCAATCACACGTCGGTGGCCGTGGAGACGTCGGGCGCCGACGGCAACGCCTACCTGGTGTTCCCGCTGCGCCTGGCGGACGGGACGCCGTTCCGCCTGGGGGACGGCACCGCGCTGCTCGTCACGGCCACCCGGCGGGGCTACGTCCCTAACTCCGCCCCCTGGAGTCCCATCAGGCTGCCAGGTAGGGGGCGCACTTTCACACAATACATTAAAAAAAAAAAGTCTTCTGAAAGAATATATGTTCAAAGATTTGTTGCCGCATTTTCACGATTTTTCAAAAAAACAGCAGATCTACAAGCTCGTAGCGCGCCACTCGGTGGCGCGCTACGAGCTTGTAGATCTGCTGTTTTTCAATAGCTAAAACACCAAAAGGGGTTCCCGTACAGAACCCAGATCAGATTCTAAAAATGTCTTCTATGATTTGTGCCGCATTTTTACGATTTTTCAAAAATAATAGCAGATACAAGCTCGTAGTGCGCCACTCGGTGGCGCGCTACGAGCTTGTATATCAATAGCTATATAGCTATATAATAGCTATATAATAGCTATATAGCTATATTTATAGCTATTTTCAATAGCTATAAAGCATAACATAATGCTAACACCAACATGGGTTCTGGTCCAAAACGGGCTAACCGTTCAGGACTTGAGACCAGATTCTACTAAATGTCTTCCAGTTTTCTGGAACATGTTTCTATATCGCTGGTTCTCAAAGTATTTTAAAGACCCTGCAGTGAAATGAAAACTATAGGTTTTTCACATCGTGGCGTTTTTACTGAAGAATCTGCTTATTTGGATTAATAATTACCTTTGCGTGTAAATATGATGATTGGCTGGACAATAAGTGGATCATTAGAGACACAGAGAACCTGGACACAACACTGTTAGCCCCGATAAGTTCAATAGACTTAATATTTTTATGGAAACTGGTTGCACGAACAATTGTTAAGTTATATAATTAAAAAACTTGAGTGATGTTAACTGAAAAATACAAATTCCTGAATTGAAGCATTTAAGTTAAATAAACTAAAATCCTTCCTTGACTTTACTTAAAATCCTTTATACTATAACTAAGAATGTTAAGTTCATTGCACTTAGGTTGCAAGGTTGATTTAACTTAAATTCCTTTGTACTATAACTAAGAATGTTAAGTTCATTGCACTTAGGTTGCAAGGTTGATTTAACTTAAAATTTGTATAATATAAATTCAAATAATTATTCCACATCATAAATAAAATGAGAAATACACCATTGCTTTGTTTATTTCAAACAATTTTATTTGAGCTTAGTTTCCAGCATCAACAACTTCCCTTCAACTTCCAGATCTGTATTTCTTTCTTGAACATTTTTTTTTTCATTACATTTGTGAATAATATGACACTCAGGTTGAAAGTAGTTAATTAACTGTACTGTAGTAAAGACACAAGTGCACCACATTATGTTAAAGTATACTGTGAAATTGTGAATTGGCCACAACATAGCCCTTATCTTTTCTTAATGTTTTAACAGTGGCAAAAAACATTACTCTTCATGTCCTGGGACAATTCTGTTCAGAAGTTTAATTACAATACTGTCCAGTTGTTGATACACCATACGTGCATTTGTTGTTTTGTGTCAAGTGTAATGTCCCAGGTCATGAAGGGCAGACGTTTTTTGCCATTAAGAAAACTTGTATCATCAACAATATTTCAATTAATAACATACACTCCATCGTTTGATATCGGGTGGAAGCCTCATATGTCCAAAACGGCTGCTTTCAAAAAATAGTATTTAAAAATATTTTAAATAGTGAAAATAGCTATTTTCACTATTTAAAATCTTCACACTCAGTGAAGATGTGACGCGTTGTGAGCTTGTAGATCGCCTATGTTCGCTACTTTTGTGTGAGTTTGCTATGATGAAAGTATGGCCTTAAAACATAAAAGGTTGCAATATGGGGATACAAGGATTCTGCCCGACAGCAACAATATGTTACACACTTAAACGTTAAATGGTTTTACACAGACTAGCCTCGGCATCCAGGCTTTTATTTTCATTCGCTACGGCTCAAAAAATGAAAGCCTAGGCGAACGTGAGACATTTCCTGGTCTAGGAGTGAGAGTGAACTACAGTGCATATAGTTACAATATAGTAACTCCGCTGTCCAGGGAGGGGAGGGGAGGGGCGGAGGGGGACTCTGATTGGTGAACCAATATTGATATGCTGCCATCTTGCCAGCAAGGTGCTACCTAGGTGCAACTTCCCATAGACAGCCCATTCATCCAAACAGAAAAGTCCTATTTAATTGTTTTAAATAACGTCAAACTCACCAACATTGCAGCTGTATGAAAAGCTTGAATTATCGTCTTACTACCTGCAAAGTGTTTGTTTCATAAAAATCCACCGTAGACACGTTATCCTGTCAAGAATTTTTTTAAGTGTGCAAATTCTAAACATGGGCTGTTGAGTGATAGTCAGAGCACTTCCCATGTCTAGAGTGGATTTTTATTAAACAAACACATGCAGATAGAAAGAGGGTGATTTAAGCTTTCCGTACAGCTGCAATGTTGGTGAGCTTCACATTATTTAATACAATTAGATAGGTGTTCTGTTTGGATGAATGGGCTGTCTATGGGAAGTTGCACATAGGTAGCACCTTGCTGGCAAGATGGCAGCTGTGTGCATATCATCAAGCGCTTGCTCGAAGCGCGTCCACCCCTCTAGACCAGAAAGCACGCCGGCTGGACCAGGCTATACACAGACACACAGACTGACTGCTCAGCAGACCAGTGACTTCAAATGGAACAAACTTAAAAGGCATATCACCACACTCCCTTCTAAGATGATCCCGACTTTGGATGGGTTGGACTGAGGACTTTATGGATTGATGAAGAGGATTTCTGCTTGTGTCTCATTGTACAGGAAATCTCACTTACATCCTAACAGAAACAAATGAACAAGGACAGGACATAGTCATACCGTTAGATAATGCTGTGCAAATATATGTAAAGAATTGCACAATATTTATTTTTTCTTAAAGAAAAAAAACTATACACTTGCAGAATTTTAGTTACTTACGGAGCAAGTAATGAAGAATACAGCAGGATCGTCCCGCAAGATGACTGGCAGTTCCCGAAGACAAAAAACCTGACAGCTGTTGGCTCTGTGGTCTGGAACATAAAGGATAGAACACTGGATGGAAGGATAGACAGACGGACATACAGACAGACCAATGCTAGGCCATTTATACTAAAATGGGCAGGAACATCGTTTAGGATCTAGGCCGTTTTACCAGAGGTGGTCAGTGTCATGAGCCAACTTATCATTTTTCTCAAAAGATTACTTAAGACATTATTTTAAGGTGATGATATGAATAGACAGAAGTGGAAAGGATAAAGATGAATCAAAATAAATTAAAGGTGGAATGATCGGAAGCATAGAGGAAATATGAGAATAAATTACATAAGAAAGAAGTTTGCATAAGAAAGGTAAAGAGATCGAGGGAAGAGAGGAAGTAGAGTAGTGTAGACAACTCACCTTGGTCTGAAGTAAGACGTTGTCCAGTTACACCTTTCTTCAAGGTCAATCAGATTTGAGAATAACTGGTCAAGCACTCCAAGAAATGGTCTCCACCAAATCTGAAACAAAAAGCAAACATATGAGCCCATGGTCAAATAATCAAAATCTGTGACACACTATTATTTACATTTGATTTGCTAATACATTGTCATTTTTGTGCCATGCATCAGTACCAGCACCAGTACTATTTGGTAAATAATTAAGTCTTCACCAAGAAGATAAAGAATACAGAGGAGTCAAACCAATGATGTGTTGTACTCACCAGGCAGGTCGCTACATGACATAGTGAATGTCAGGCCTCTGGAAGCCATTGAAGGTAGAGGCAGCGGCCACAGTGTATGCGCCCATGTTCTCCAACA
>NC_137868.1:1744130-1751630 GCF_963924005.1 Protomyctophum bolini | reverse complement strand
AATCCGGTGACACATTGAGTGGTTATACTTTGCTGCACTAGATGGCACATACTTTCGAACTGCATCAGACACTAGGTCAACAATCCGGTCGTGGCGAGCAATATACAAGATTTTTGTGTGCACTACATCCATTTGTTATAATGTGTGCGGTGGATTCTAGGATCATGATGGTGAGTGTGGGACTGTGGGTGTCGGGATACCAGGTTGACAGATTGTACTTGGTTGGTAATACTTGCAGTCTTTGGCTTTGATGTTGAATTTTAAATCGTCCTCTCCAACAATAGCAGCGTGTTTGTACATGGAATGTGAAACACAGTGATCGGCTGAATCAACACAGGATAACTTTCCCTGCAGTCGAAGTCGCCACGCCAACGTTCTTTGGCTTCGGTCTGTTTCGTGATAAGCAGAACCCTTTTCTTGTCGTGTCTTCCTGTAGTCTATAGTGTCCCCTCCCTGCTGGGTGAGGGTACAGCCTCCACCACCACGCTGGAGTCTGTCATTAAAGGAGAATTCCATGCTAGAATGCTTTCTTACCTTTCTTTGTAGTCGTTACGTCCCCACCAAGAGGTCCAGGTGTTTTTTTTGTGCAAAAACTCCTTATTGGCTATTTCCCCTACCATAAGCCCTAAATGAATTACATTGCATTGAATGGGAATTGAATGGGGCTATGGGGTGTTGTGCTAATTTGCTTATTTCCATCGAAAGAAGTAGTAAAGTGTGCCGCTTGGGATATTATTTACATTATGAAGAGAGGATATATACAAAGAAATTATCATTTTGAGCGATGGAAATAAGCGAATTAGCACAACACCCCATAGCCCCATTCAATTCAATGCAATTCATTGAGGGCTTATGGTAGGGGAAACAGCCAATAAGGAGCTTTTGCACCAAATAACACCTGGACCTCTTTGATGGGGACGTAACGACTACAAATAAAGGTAAGAAAGCCTTTTAGTATGGAATTCTCCTTTAACCCATCAGAGATGGGCACATTTACCCCCCCAGGGTGCCCCCGGGCCCGCCCCGCGTCCGAAACGGTAGAGAAAGGACAGAGTTACCATGTGGTGGGGTCCCCCCCGGAACATCCAGACCCCCAGATATGTGTGTGTGTGTGTGTGTGTGTGTGTGTGTGTGTGTGTGTTAGGTTGTGCACAGGTGGTGAAGAACAACCATGCTGTTTTCATGCTCAGACCCAGCCACACACTCTGGGCTGTATTTTGCGTGTCTTAAGTACCAGGTCTTATTCCCTATAACTTGAGTAAACTAAAGACCTGGAGGCGTGGTCAATGCTCTTTGGCCACTCAGAATAGCCAAATGGCATTGACCACGCCTCCAGGTCTTTAGTTTACTCAAGTTAGGGAATAAGACCTGGTACTTAAGACACGCAAAATACAGCCCATTGTGCTCATACCCAGCCAGCCACCCAGACACACAGCTCTGTAAGGGAGTGGTTGCACCACTCACTGAAGTCTATGTAGAAGAGAAGAGAACGGAGTTGTCCCTGGGCCCTGTGATGTCACGGGTCCCCCCCCGGGGCCCTGTGATGTCACGGGCCCCCCCCCCCCTGGGCCCTGTGATGTCACGGGGACCCCCCTGGGCCCTGTGATGTCACGGGGCCCCCCATGGGCCATGTGACATCGCGGGCGGCACAGTGACATCAACTGTATATTTAGTCGACTAAAATCTTATGATATTTAGTCGACTGAAACTAGACTAAACACTAAAACATTCCAGTTGAGACGTGGAGTGTGACTTGTGTGAACGGGGTCACATGATCCCAGCGGTGAGGAAGCACTAGGAACAATGGAGGGGAAACACCCCCCCCCCCCCCCCCCTCCCACACACACACACACACACACACACACACACACACACACGTGTCTGTCCTCGCATTTTGAACACGTATAGCGGTATGTCAAGTGAGCATGTGTGTGTTTTTTAAGTATCTTTGTGGTTGGGTTCGTGTCTAAAAACTGTGTGTGTGTGTGTGTGTGTGTGTGTGTGTGTGTGTGTGTGTGTGTGTGTGTGTGTGTGTGTGTGTGTGTGTGTGTGTCTGTGTCTGTGTCTGTGTGTGTGTGTGTGTGTGTGTCAGTGTTTTCCTCTCTCAGTCTGGACTTGCTGCCGGAGCGCGCTGCCACCCTGATGGTCTACGACAACGTGGTGCAGATCTTATCTGGTTCCCAAGGTAACGCACTCTGTGTGTGTGTGTGTGTGTGTGTGCGTGTGCGCGTGTGTGTGTGTGTTGCCCTTGTCACTGTGACCTCGGGTACATAAATCTTGTCAGAAAAAATGTTCTCCACGTTGTAATATAAATCCTAAATGAGTGTGACGCACGCACACACACACACACACACACACACACACACACACGCACACACACACGCACACACACACGCACACGCACACACACACACACAGCATCTGTCTCTTTGTGGTGGAGTGCAGTAATTATTATATTACATGAGACTAGCTCCTTTTTCTTGAATTGCGTTTCTTTTGTCGTGCAGGTGTGACTGACAGACAACAGTTATTATATTAATATTATGTTATTATATTAATATTATGTTATTATATTAATATTATGTTATTATACAGACTGACAGACAACAGTTATTATATTAATATTATGTTATTATATTAATATTATGTTATTAAATAGACTGACAGACAACACAGTTATTTATAAATGGAAAGTTGGAAACTAAATGAAAACTAAGCTATGGTGACTAAAACTAAGACTAAATATACTTTCAATTTCGTCAACAAATTAGACTAAAATGATAGGAAGGGACTAGTGGACAAGAGATCCAGTATAAGTCAGTTTACACTTGGTTGCATGCTGAAAATAGCAGATCTACAAGCTTACATCGCGATGCGTTGTGAGCTGTCAAGTGTAAAAACGACATTACGACAGCATCAAGGCTCGCCAAAATACATTTTAGTCGACTAAATCAACTGTAGATTTAGTCGACTAAAATCTTATGATATAATTTAGTCGACTGAACACTAAAACATTCCAGGTGACTAAAATGTGACTGAAACTAAATTAAGTTTAATTCCAAAGACTAATGAGTAGACTAAAATATTAGTTTACTGCCAAAAACAACACCGCGGCCCACACACCACACGCACACACACGCACGCACGCACGCACACACACACGCACACGCACACGCACACACGCACACGCCTGCATTAGCATGATCAAAACGCTAAACGGGGCACGTGTCTTTGTAGAAAAAAAACAATTTGATGGAGAGGGAGGGGGGAGGGAGGGGGGTCATCAACCCCAGACACCCTGGGGAGCGATGAAATGGAACACAATGAAGGAAACGGAGTGGAGCGGTAGGGGGGGGGGGGATGGCGGGACAAAACAACAGGAGAAAAGAGGTGAAGAGAAGAGGGGGCGGGGGGGGGTGAGGGGGCGGGGACAGAACGCATGGCACGCAATAATGTCCATTTCCTGGTGGACAGGAAGCCAAAGGTTTTGACCGGACAGAGAAGCGCTCCGGGCACACACACCACCACACACACACACACACACACACACACACACACACACACACACACACACACACACACACACACACACACACACACACCACACCACACCACACCACACCACAACACACACACACCACACCACACACACACACACACACACACACACACACCACCACACGCACACACGCCGATCAACAAGTTCTGTGAGCTTGTGGTTATGAATGCCGCAGCTCGCTTGGTCTTCAACCAGCCAGAATTCTCCCCCCTGCTCCGCTCCCTCCACTGGCTCCCGGTCGCTGCCCGCACAGAATACAAAACTCTGATGCTGGCATTCAAATCAACCAAAGGTACGTCTCCCCCCATATCTCACAAGCATGATCGAACCCTACAAACCCTGCCGCGCACTCAGATCAGCCGACGCAGGGAAGCTGGAAGTACCCTCGCTAAAAACGCCGGGACAACAACGCTCCACACGTCCAAACTCTTCTCCCTTCTGGCTCCAAAACTGTGGAATGCACTTCCCATTGCAGTCAGAACTGCAGCATCACTCCCAATCTTCCGCCGTAGTCTGAAAACCCACCTTTTCAGACTCCGTCATGGCCCATAGCACTTACCCTATACCCCCTTAGATAGCATTTCTCTAGACTTGGATAGCATTTGATACAGACTTATAGCATGTTATGTATAGACCGCACTATAATTGCATTGTATGTAGTCATAGCACCGAGTGGCGCGCTTACGAGCGTGTAGCTCTGCTATTTTTGAAAGATCGAAGAGCGACTGACATACCGTATAAACACAGCTTTTTCAGAAAACTGTCAGGATGCAGAGTGACCCCCCCCCCCCCTGACAATCCACTTCATGAATGACCAGGCCAGGAAGGAAGGAAGGCCCACAGCGATAAGCTACATAATAAAGGCTAATCTGGGATGGTGAAAGTGCACGATGGAAAAACCAACGTCCACATTCTGTCATTCACACAGTCCTACATTTCCCCAAAAGGAAGTGCATGTATTTATTCCAGTCTGACCGGAGGCAGGGACACAACCTAATGGCCATACGGGCCGTACAGATGAATGTCCAGGAGGAGAGGGGGGGGGGGGGGGGGCATTGAGTCCCCCCACTCCCTTTTCACCTCCCCAGACACTCTAAAACCTGGGGCAGCGAGTACGGTGGACGAACGGTTTGCGGAGCGGTCTTGATATCGGAAAGGTCGCTATAGTTCGTATCCCCGGAAATTACCACCGCTGAAGTGCCCTTGAGCAAGGCATTGAACCCCTACCATGAAATGTTCTATGAGCAGGGCCTGGCTGTGAACAAGTTCTTACTCCAGTTACCCTGGGTAAACATAGTACCTTTCCTTTCCTTAGTCCAGTTACCCTGGGTAAACATAGTACCTTTCCTTTCCTTAGTCCAGTTACCCTGGGTAAACATAGTACCTTTCCTTTCCTTAGTCCAGTTACCCTGGGTAAACATAGTACCTTTCCTTTCCTTAGTCCAGTTACCCTGGGTAAACATAGTACCTTTCCTTTCCTTAGTCCAGTTACCCTGGGTAAACATGGTAACTTTAGTCCAGTTACCCTGGGTAAACATGGTAACTTTAGTCCAGTTACCCTGGGTAAACATGGTAACTTTAGTCCAGTTACCCTGGGTAAACATGGTAACTTTAGTCCAGTTACCCTGGGTAAACATGGTAACTTTAGTCCAGTTACCCTGGGTAAATATAGTAATAAAGTTACTATATTTACCCAGGGTAACTGGACTAAAGTTACCATACGGAAAACGGAAAATACGGATTATTGCTAAAAAATACAAACCTGAAGGCGTGATCAATGCCATTTGGCTATTCTGAGTGGCCAAAGACCATTGATCACGCCTCCAGGTCTTTAGTTTACTCAAGTTAGGGAATAAGACCTGGTACTTAAGACACGCAAAATACAGCCCATGATGTTTACTGTGATTAGAGTAAGCTTACATTTCATATCACAAACGCCATGTAGTGAAAACTACAGAACTGTAAGCTGAACATTTTTCCTGTGTGTGTGTGTGTGTGTGTGTGTGTGTCTGCTGTGTGTGTGTGTGTCTGCCTGTGTGTGTGTGTGTGTGTGTGTGTGTCTGCCTGTGTGTGTGTGTGTGTGTGTGTGTGCGTGCACCCCCAGGTTCCCGCGGTCAGCCCTGGGTCCAGTTCCCGCGCAGAGCTCTCTCTCTCCCGGCCGACACGTCCTACTCCAACCTGACCGCTCTGCTGACCGTCACCTCGTCCCCCGCAGGCGTCCAGAACTTCCCCTACCTCCTGGGCCTGGCGGGGAACGGTACCGGTACGTTTACAACTTCCCCTACCTCCTGGGCCTGGCAGGGAACAGTACCGGTACGTCTAGAACGCACACAGAACTCCCCCTACCTCCTCCTGGGCCTGGCGGGGAACGGTACCGGTACGTTTAGAACGCACACAGAACTCCCCCTACCTCCTCCTGGGCCTGGCGGGGAACGGTACCGGTACGTTTAGAACGCACACAGAACTTCCCCTACCTCCTGGGCCTGGCAGGGAACGGTACCGGTACGTTTAGAACGCACACAGAACTTCCCCTACCTCCTGGGCCTGACCGGGAACAGTACCGGTACGTCTAGAACGCACACAGAACTCCCCCTACCTCCTCCTGGGCCTGGCGGGGAACGGTACCGGTACGTTTAGAACGCACACAGAACTCCCCCTACCTCCTCCTGGGCCTGGCGGGGAACGGTACCGGTACGTTTAGAACGCACACAGAACTTCCCCTACCTCCTGGGCCTGGCAGGGAACGGTACCGGTACGTTTAGAACGCACACAGAACTTCCCCTACCTCCTCCTGGGCCTGGCGGGGAACGGTACCGGTACGTTTAGAACGCACACATGGGTCCACTGGAGGCCCGGGAGCCCCCCATGCGGCCCCCACCGTTATGGCCAGAACACTGATATCTCTGCTCAGAACTCCAACATGCTCATTTTTCAGGAAATGAAAAAAAAATACGTTTTTTTCAGGAAATTAAGAAAACCTTTTTTAAAACTTTATTTTTTAAAACAAGGCAATACAGCCTCATCAAAGTTGGTGTTGTAACTGTATATATTGTCAATTACTTCCATGAGAGGGAGAGAGGTGGTGGAGTTAGCTGCTTTAGCAGACCGTTGGAACTATAATAATAATAATAATAAAACTTTATTTGTATAGCACCTTTCATGACATGAAATGCAGCTCAAAGTGCTTTACAGAAAAATGGAGAATAAAAGAAAAGCAAGGCAACAACATTAAAAACAAGCAGTAATGCAATACAGTCAGGACATGAATAACAAAAATAAAAAATAAAAGATCAATTAAAAGCAATGTTGTAGAAGTGGGTCTTGAGCTGAGCTTTAAAAATGTCTACAGAGGCTGCCTGTCGAAGGTACAGTGGGAGTTTGTTCCACGCCGACGGCCCGTAGAAGCAAAAAGCTGCTTCCCCGTATTTTTTTGTTGCCATTTGTTTTGGCAAAGCGAGCAGGCCAGCAGTGGAAGACCTTAGGGGGGCGGTTTGGGACATATTTAGGCAGGCAGTCATGTAGGTAGGAAGGTGCGAGACCATTGAGAGGTTTATAGACAAGTAAAATAATTTTAAAATCAATCCTAAAAACAACCGGAAGCCAGTGCAGTGATGCCAAAACTGGAGTAATATGTTCTCTCATCTTAGTTCTAGTTAAAACTCTGGCCCTCTGGAGTGAGTGTGGAACTATAGTGGCCCTCTGGAGTGAGTGTGGAATTATATTGGTCCTCTGGAGTGAGTGTGGAACTATAGTGGCCCTCTGGAGTGAGTGTGGAATTATATTGGTCCTCTGGAGTGAGTGTGGAACTATAGTGGCCCTCTGGAGTGAGTGTGGAACTATAGTGGCCCTCTGGAGTGAGTGTGGAATTATATTGGTCCTCTGGAGTGAGTGTGGAACTATAGCGGCCCTCTGGAGTGAGTGTGGAATTATATTGGTCCTCT
>NC_137868.1:1711630-1739130 GCF_963924005.1 Protomyctophum bolini | reverse complement strand
CTTAGTGGCTTCACAAAATATCTGTCTGACTGCCCCCCTGGTTAAATATCTGTCTGACTGCCCCCCTGGTTAAATATCTGTCTGACTGCCCCCCTGGTTAAATATCTGTCTGACTGCCCCCCCTGGTTAAATATCTGTCTGACTGCCCCCCTGGTTAAATATCTGTCTGACTGCCCCCCTGGTTAAATATCTGTCTGACTGCCCCCCTGGTTAAATATCTGTCTGACTGCCCCCCTGGTTAAATATCTGTCTGACTGCCCCCCTGGTTAAATATCTGTCTGACTGCCCCCCTGGTTAAATATCTGTCTGACTGCCCCCCTGGTTAAATATCTGTCTGACTGCCCCCCTGGTTAAATATCTGTCTGACTGCCCCCCTGGTTAAATATCTGTCTGACTGCCCCCCTGGTTAAATATCTGTCTGACTGCCCCCCCCCCCCCCCCCCCTGAGTCAGACACTGTTGTGACTGCTGTCTGTTGTGTCCCCTCCCGTCTGGCTGGGATATTGGTGTATTGGCGCCTCCTGGTGGTGGACTCTGGATATGAACCGTGTTGGGGTCATTAACTGTCATACTGCGTCTAGGCTTGCCTGGAATCTGTCTCAGTGCTCATACTGTACGCAGGACTCTGAGCCATATGACTGTATACTGTACTATACAGGACTCTGAGCCATATGACTGTATACTGTACTATACAGGACTCTGAGCTATATGCATAAGGGATCATGGTCTGTCTATTGTTTTTATTTAACCCATTCTGACCTGAGATCAGATTCTAAAAATGCCTTCTACATCCTGACAGTTTTATGAAAAAGCTATGTTTCTGTGTCCAGCTCAGTGGCCTTGTGGTTGGAGTGTCCGCCCTGAGACCGGGAGGTCGGGGTTCGATCCCGGCCGCGTCATACCAAAGACTGTAAAAATGGGACCCAGTGCCTCCCTGCTTGACACTCAGCATCAAGGGTTGGATTGGGGGTAAGTCCCTGTGACATACTAGCGTCATGTCCAGGGGGTGTACTTGTACATCAAGCTGCCTCACGCTACAGAAACAGGAGATAGGCTCCTGTCCCTATGGGCCTCATGGCTACAGAAACAGGAGATAGGCTCCTGCCCTATGGGCCTCATGGCTACAGAAACAGGAGATAGGCTCCTGCCCTATGGGCCTCATGGCTACAGAAACAGGATATAGGCTCCTGCCCTATGGGCCTCATGGCTACGAGAAACAGGAGATAGGCTCCTGCCCTATGGGCCTCATGGCTACAGAAACAGGAGATAGGCTCCTGCCCCTATGGGCCTCATGGCTACAGAAACAGGAGATAGGCTCCTGCCCTATGGGCCTCATGGCTACAGAAACAGGAGATAGGCTCCTGCCCTGTGGGCCTCATGGCTCGGCAAGGCTACTTACTTATGTTTCTATGTCAGTCTCTCTTCGATTTTTCTAAAATAGCAGACCTACAAGCTCGTAGCGCGCTACGAGCTTGTAGATCGGGGTGCCTGATGGAGGGGAAAGGAACTGGTCGGAATGACGTGTTCCTTCCACGCGCTACGTCCGGCCGGGGGGAAACTCGTTGTATGAAAAAAGCCCACAACATCATGGAAGACACCAGCCACCCCGCAAATACCCTGTTCAAAACCACTCCCTTCCAAAAAACGCTACCAGAGCATCAAATCTCTCACCGCCCGTCTCAGGTAACAGTTTCTACCCCCAGGCAGTCAGCTGAACAGCTGACCTTGAACTGTTTTGGTCACTTCACTTTGTTTTGTCTTTTTCTTGCACTATAGAGTGTTTGTTTATGTCCTGTGTATGTAAGACTGAGAGTGCTCTGAGCTAAATAATTTCCATTGTATCTATACACATGACAAATAAACCTGAACCTGAACCTGAGGTGAAAAGAAGCAGCTTGGACTCCTCATGCATAGAAGGAAGCATGAGGCCAGTCCGTTGGCTCTCCCCCAGGTTGGCAGATGGAAGTGTAGCGCCCAGGATTACATTAGATCGTTGACACTCGGGTGAAACATGGGCTACGACTATCGTGGGATAAATGTTTTAGAAAAAAAATATTCCAACCATGCACATCCCCAGAGAGCCAATCACAGAGCTGAACCCTGAATCACTGACATAGCTTCAGTGATACACACACAACACACACACACTCACACACACACACACACACACACACACACACACACACACACACGACAGCTGCATGCATGTCATCAGGGTCGTTATGTTGCTGTGTTGGAAGTGGCTTTATTTTTAGCCAATAGGAGACGTCAGCTGTCGGTTGTAAAAAATAAATCACACCCGTGTGATTTCATTACAGCTCTCTCTCTCTCTCTCTCTCTCTCTCTCTCTCTCTCTCATTAGCAGGCAACAGTGCAGCACAATCTCTCTCTCTCTCATTAGCAGGCAACAGTGCAGCTCTCCCTCTCTCTCTCTCTCTCTCTCTCTCTCTCATTAGCAGGCAACAGTGCAGCTCTCTCTCTCTCTCTCTCTCTCTCTCATTAGCAGGCAACAGTGCAGCACAATCTCTCTCTCTCTCATTAGCAGGCAACAGTGCAGCTCTCCCCTCTCTCTCTCTCTCTCTCTCTCATTAGCAGGCAACAGTGCAGCTCTCTCTCTCTCTCTCTCTCTCTCTCTCTCTCTCTCTCTCTCTCTCATTAGCAGGCAACAGTGCAGCTCTCTCTCTCTCTCTCTCTCTCTCTCATTAGCAGGCAACAGTGCAGCACAATCTCTCTCTCTCTCTCTCTCTCTCTCTCTCTCTCTCATTAGCAGGCAACAGTGCAGCTCTCTCTCTCTCTCTCTCTCTCTCTCTCTCTCTCATTAGCAGGCAACAGTGCAGCTCTCTCTCTCTCTCTCTCTCTCTCTCTCATTAGCAGGCAACAGTGCAGCACAATCTCTCTCTCTCTCTCTCTCTCTCGTCTCTCTCTCTCTCATTAGCAGGCAACAGTGCAGCTCTCTCTCTCTCTCTCTCTCTCTCTCTCTCTCTCTCATTAGCAGGCAACAGTGGCCAATTACATATAATTTTTGGGGTTCTTGACATGAAATATTGAGCACCACTCAATAATGCTTAAAACAACGTATACAATATGTATCTTGTATACAACAAGGGTGTTGCTTGTCAAAAAGATCCGCTCTACAAGCTAACGTGTCACATTGCGTGAGTGTTGTGTGAGCTTGTAGATCTGTTCTTTGACAAGCACCACTTCTGTACTATGGACTATAAAACATTTTATTTAAGGAAGAGCATTTTCACAATTCCTCCAAACTAAACATCAGCCAAAACCACGGGATTACTTGATAAATGAACATGACATCATAGTGTATCAATGAGGAGAAACTAGAGAAAAAGGTTGTCTTTAGGGATTGATCAATTTGATCCCTGAAGAAAACCTTTAAAATAATAATTTAATGGCTTTGAGTCTACAGCCTTTTCTTCACTTAAAGGGATAGTTCAGATATTTTGTACTTAAGTTGTATAAAATACTTGCCATTGATATAGTGGTTGCAACTGTATTCATTGATTGCCCGAGTCCCGTGGTGGGAGGGAGTTCTGCTCTGGTGGTTCTGATTGGTTGAGTCCCGTGGTGGGAGTTCTGCTCTGGTTTTGGTCAATATTAAGAGTTTGACCCCTCTCTCACATGGAACTATGTTGTTTGTGTCCATATCACTACGCCCCAAAAAATAGTTCCATGTTGAACGGAAGTTGTGCTAATATTTTAGAAATAGGTCAACAATATAAAAATGACGTTGGTTTTGTGAGTAATTTACTTTTACTGCGTGGCCCCCACAAAATGACCGGAACTACTTAATATTGACCAAAACCAGAGCAGAACTCCCACCACGGGACTCTGGCAATCAATTAATACAGTCGCAAACACTGTATTAATGGCAAGTATTTCATACAGCTTAAGTTAAAACAATCTGAAGATCCCTTTACTGTAGACATGTTTACCGAGGTCAGCAGAACCTCATCAATTCACAATGTAGGCATTTATCAGACGCTCTTAATCCAGAGCGATTTACAGTAAGCAAGAAGAAAAACATCAAATACAGTCATGGACAATGGTCATCATGAACCAAACGTAAGCTAGGACCGTAACAGTGGAATATCTACCTAATGAAACTATTATGTGTATACACTGTAGAATGTCTAGATTAAGTGCTAAAGGACAACTTTAGTTTTTTTCATGTTTTAGGTCGTTATTAGAGAAAGTAAAATATAAGTTATTATTATTTTTTTTTACATTTGCTGCTTTCTGTCGTTTTAGGGATTTTAGCTGTTTTTGACAGGGGGGGGGCATTCAAGCATGGGGCTAAATATGTATTTTTTTTACAAAATGTTATAGCAATTTATTATTTTATTATTTACTAGAGTCCTAATAAACCCCAGGAAATTACATCTGGCCACAGAAGATCACAGGATCTACTGAATGTGAAGGTATCCTACTGGGGGAAGGCTTATACTGTGTGTGTATAGGCTCAATATGTCAGTTTGTCACATTCAGTAGATCTTGTGATCTTTCGTGGCCAGATGTAATTTCTTGGGGTTTAGTAGGACTACAGTAAAGAATAAAATAATAAATCGCTAGGAAATGTTGTAAAGAAATACATGGAGTCTGAAGAGGTGGGTTTTCAGACTACGGCAGAAGAAGATTAGGAGATTCATCAATACTAACTCTTGTTTATAAGCATGGATGGACGACGTCCATACAATTAACTCCTGCATTCAATGAAGATGCCTAATGAATACTGAACTGTGTGTGTGTGTGTGTGTGTGTGTGTGTGTGTGTGTGTGTGTGTGTGTGTGTGGTGTGTGCCTGTGTGCCTGTGTGTGTGTGTGTGTGTGTGTGTGTGTGTGTGTCCCTACAGGTGCCTGGTTGAAGAGCAGCCTGGGTTCTGTCCACAGAGACGGGCAGCATCTCAGTGTGACTTACATCGCTCCACAGCTTGGATACTGGGTGGTGGCCATGTCTCCTCTGCACCCAGGTAACCCCCCCCAACACACACCTCCACATGTATGTTCTACAAGTCGTACATACATCTATAGTATAATATCCATGTTCCATAATTCAAAATGTACAAAAGTACAAAAGGATCGGCATCAAATTCTACTTAACCCATTTTTTGGGCGAGATCCCCTTTTGGTGTTAGCATTATGCTAATGCTTTAGCTATTGAAAAATAACAGATCTACAAGTCATCTTAATTGTAAATTGCCCCCCCCAGGTCCCGTGGAGTCCCAGGACATCAGTATGTACCACACGGTGTTCCTGCTGGCCATCCTGGGAGGAATGGCCGTCATCCTGCTCTGTCTGCTGTGTCTGCTGCTCTACTACTGCAGGTAATACGGTAACACCTTCACTCTGTGTGCTGCTCTGCTACTGCAGGTAATACGGTAACACCTTCACTCTGTGTGCTGCTCTACTACTGCAGGTAATACGGTAATACCACCTTCACTCTGTCTGCTGCTCTGCTACTGCAGGTAATACGGTAACACCTTCACTCTGTGTGCTGCTCTGCTACTGCAGGTAATACGGTAACACCTTCACTCTGTGTGCTGCTCTGCTACTGCAGGTAATACGGTAACACCTTCACTCTGTGTGCTGCTCTGCTACTGCAGGTAATACGGTAACACCTTCACTCTGTGTGCTGCTCTGCTACTGCAGGTAATACGGTAACACCTTCACTCTGTGTGCTGCTCTGCTACTGCAGGTAATACGGTAACACCTTCACTCTGTGTGCTGCTCTGCTACTGCAGGTAATACGGTAACACCTTCACTCTGTGTGCTGCTCTGCTACTGCAGGTAATACGGTAACACCTTCACTCTGTGTGCTGCTCTGCTACTGCAGGTAATACGGTAACACCTTCACTCTGTGTGCTGCTCTGCTACTGCAGGTAATACGGTAACACCTTCACTCTGTGTGCTGCTCTGCTACTGCAGGTGATACGGTAACACCTTCACTCTGTGTGCTGCTCTGCTACTGCAGGTAATACGGTAACACCTTCACTCTGTGTGCTGCTCTGCTACTGCAGGTAATACGGTAACACCTTCACTCTGTGTGCTGCTCTGCTACTGCAGGTAATACGGTAACACCTTCACTCTGTGTGCTGCTCTACTACTGCAGGTGATACGGTAACACCTTCACTCTGTGTGCTGCTCTGCTACTGCAGGTAATACGGTAACACCTTCACTCTGTGTGCTGCTCTGCTACTGCAGGTAATACGGTAACACCTTCACTCTGTGTGCTGCTCTACTACTGCAGGTAATACGGTAACACCTTCACTCTGTGTGCTGCTCTACTACTGCAGGTAATACGGTAACACCTTCACTCTGTGTGCTGCTCTGCTACTGCAGGTGATACGGTAACACCTTCACTCTGTGTGCTGCTCTGCTACTGCAGGTAATACGGTAACACCTTCACTCTGTGTGCTGCTCTACTACTGCAGGTAATACGGTAACACCTTCACTCTGTGTGCTGCTCTGCTACTGCAGGTAATACGGTAACACCTTCACTCTGTGTGCTGCTCTGCTACTGCAGGTAATACGGTAACACCTTCACTCTGTGTGCTGCTCTACTACTGCAGGTAATACGGTAACACCTTCACTCTGTGTGCTGCTCTGCTACTGCAGGTAATACGGTAACACCTTCACTCTGTGTGCTGCTCTGCTACTGCAGGTGATACGGTAACACCTTCACTCTGTGTGCTGCTCTACTACTGCAGGTAATACGGTAACACCTTCACTCTGTGTGCTGCTCTACTACTGCAGGTAATACGGTAACACCTTCACTCTGTGTGCTGCTCTGCTACTGCAGGTAATACGGTAACACCTTCACTCTGTGTGCTGCTCTGCTACTGCAGGTAATACGGTAACACCTTCACTCTGTGTGCTGCTCTGCTACTGCAGGTAATACGGTAACACCTTCACTCTGTGTGCTGCTCTGCTACTGCAGGTAATACGGTAACACCTTCACTCTGTGTGCTGCTCTGCTACTGCAGGTAATACGGTAACACCTTCACTCTGTGTGCTGCTCTGCTACTGCAGGTAATACGGTAACACCTTCACTCTGTGTGCTGCTCTGCTACTGCAGGTAATACGGTAACACCTTCACTCTGTGTGCTGCTCTGCTACTGCAGGTAATACGGTAACACCTTCACTCTGTGTGCTGCTCTGCTACTGCAGGTAATACGGTAACACCTTCACTCTGTGTGCTGCTCTGCTACTGCAGGTAATACGGTAACACCTTCACTCTGTGTGCTGCTCTGCTACTGCAGGTAATACGGTAACACCTTCACTCTGTGTGCTGCTCTGCTACTGCAGGTAATACGGTAACACCTTCACTCTGTGTGCTGCTCTGCTACTGCAGGTGATACGGTAACACCTTCACTCTGTGTGCTGCTCTGCTACTGCAGGTAATACGGTAACACCTTCACTCTGTGTGCTGCTCTGCTACTGCAGGTAATACGGTAACACCTTCACTCTGTGTGCTGCTCTGCTACTGCAGGTAATACGGTAACACCTTCACTCTGTGTGCTGCTCTACTACTGCAGGTAATACGGTAACACCTTCACTCTGTGTGCTGCTCTGCTACTGCAGGTAATACGGTAACACCTTCACTCTGTGTGCTGCTCTGCTACTGCAGGTAATACACCTTCACAGTAGGGGTGCACGATTATGATATTATGACCGATAGATATCATGTGTGGCGGTTAGAGCTTTATGCCTTTCACGGGGAAGGTTGTGAAGGGTTCGAACCCTGCCTGGGAGTCGACGTCGGCATGAAGGCCATGCGGTCGCAACGGGTTCCTAACGCCGAGTTAGGAACGGGTTCCGTTTCTGAGCCCAGTCTCCTGAGGATGGAGGTGTGTCTGAAGCCGGTTCCTGGACGGAAAAACTAATCCAGAATGCGATCATTTGCAGGTCATCGCCTACCGAGTGGCAAAACACTACTTTATGGCCTCGACAGCCCCTACTGTACATCCAAACAGAGAAATCATATCTGATTGCATTAAACAACGTTTAAAGGGACACTTCACCCTTTTTGCAAAAAAATATATGTTAATGACGTTTAGAAGCTTTAGATCACTTTCCTGGCGGTATTTATGTGTGTAATATGTGGTTTTAGATATTTTAGATTGTAGCAGTGAGCCTGTTGTCTCTGATGTCATGGACACTGGTCTCACTACCTTCCTGGACTACAATTCCCATATTTTTTTGGTGCACTGCTCCTCCTTGTGGATAGGGGGGAGAGCTGTCTTACTGAGACAACATGTAGTCCAGGAAGGAAGTGAGCCCAGTGTCCATGACATCAGAGACAACAGGCTCACTGCTACAATCTAAAATATCTAAAACCACATATTATTACACACATAAATACCCCCAGGAAAGTGTTCTAAAGCTTCTAAACATCATTAACATATATTTTTTTGCAAAAAGGGTGAAGTGTCCCTTTAACAAACACTCCCCACTGACAGGTAGTCAGTCTCTCTCTCTCTCTCTCTCTCTCTCTCTCTCTCTCTCTCTCTCTCTCTCTCACAGGCGTCGGTGTCTCACGCCCAGAGGGTCTCGTCACAAGCTGACCCTGTCCTCTCTCTCTCTCTCTCTCTCTCTCCCACAGGCGTCGGTGTCTCACGCCCAGAGGGTCTCGTCACAAGCTGACCCTGTCCTCTCTCTCTCTCTCTCACAGGCGTCGGTGTCTCACGCCCAGAGGGTCTCGTCACAAGCTGACCGTGACCTCATTGGACGGCAGTAAGAGAGACCAGGCCACCTCCATGTCACACCTCGACCTCCTCAGCAGTGAGGTACTGACCAATGGGACTGCACCATTACACACTGACTGACCAATAGGACTGCACCATTACACACCGACTGACCAATAGGACTGCACCATTACACACTGACCACCTGACTGACCAATAGGACTGCACCATTACACATGTGTGACCAGATTTGACAAAATGAGTTAATAGCACAGGCAGACTCTAGCTACATGTTTAAATGCTTAAACATGTAGCTAGGTGTAATGTTAGAGACCACAGAAGACATGTAAATATGAAATAAATGCTTAAACATGTAGCTAGGTGTAATGTTAGAGACCACAGAAGACGTGTAAATATGAAATAAATGCTTAAACATGTAGCTACTGTAGGTGTAATGTTAGAGACCACAGAAGTGAACCTTTGAAGCCTGTTTTCTCAATCTCTGCAAGACGTTACTCTATAAGCCATATCTCCAAAACTGGTGGGTCAAACTGAACAACCAATATGTCCATTTGAAGCTCGGATTCCCTGCTTTCACATGACGAAAAAAACATATCGTTGTGTTTTTTTGGCGTTGAACATAATACAATTTATTTGCGTCACAATCACAAATTGCACGGAGCAAATTGGACAAATAACTTAAAAATAAGTATTGTACACAGAAGTTACTGACACATTTAATCATTTTATACTTTGACATTTTTATTTTTTAAATAGCAGAAATAGCTGCTCTACAAGCTTACAACACTACTTTGCACATTTGGGAACATTTGAACGTGAAAACATGAAAACGATTATGGCGATTTATGCAAAAAAACAATTGCCACACTTGGGCTCCCCATCGCAAAAAAGAAAGGAAAGGTACTATGTTTACCCAGGGTAACTGGACTAAGGAAAGGAAAGGTACTATGTTTACCCAGGGTAACTGGACTAAGGAAAGGAAAGGTACCATGTTTACCCAGGGTAACTGGACTAAGGAAAGGAAAGGTACTATGTTTACCCAGGGTAACTGGACTAAGGAAAGGAAAGGTACTATGTTTACCCAGGGTAACTGGACTAAGGAAAGGAAAGGTACTATGTTTACCCAGGGTAACTGGACTAAGGAAAGGAAAGGTACTATGTTTACCCAGGGTAACTGGACTAAGGAAAGGAAAGGTACTATGTTTACCCAGGGTAACTGGACTAAGGAAAGGAAAGGTACTATGTTTACCCTGCAGGGTAACTGGACTAAGGAAAGGAAAGGTACTATGTTTACCCAGGGTAACTGGACTAAGGAAAGGAAAGGTACTATGTTTACCCAGGGTAACTGGACTAAGGAAAGGAAAGGTACTATGTTTACCCAGGGTAACTGGACTAAGGAAAGGAAAGGTACTATGTTTACCCAGGGTAACTGGACTAAGGAAAGGAAAGGTACTATATATGTTTACCCAGGGTAACTGGACTAAGGAAAGGAAAGGTACTATGTTTACCCAGGGTAACTGGACTAAGGAAAGGAAAGGTACTATATATGTTTACCCAGGGTAACTGGACTAAGGAAAGGAAAGGTACCATGTTTACCCAGGGTAACTGGACTAAGGAAAGGTACTATGTTTACCCAGGGTAACTGGACTAAGCTCAATAACTTGTTTACAGCCAGGCCCTGCTCATAGAACATTTCATGGTAGAGGTTTCAATGCCTTGTCCATAAAGGGCACTTCAGCGGTGGTAATTTTAACGTGCCGGTCCGGGGATACGAACTATAGCGACCTTCCGATAATATCAAGACCGCTACGAAAAACCGTTCGGCCACCGCTGCCCCCTAACTCTGGTGCTCTGGTACTGCTCAACGACGTGCAGGTGCAGCTGGAGCTGGTGACCACGGTGACGGAGCCCGACTCGTCCACGCCCATGCTGAAGCAGTCCTCCTACCACCACCACCACCACCACGACAACAACCACCACCCCAGCAGCAACAACAACCACCACCCCAGCAACCACCTGCTGCCCACCACCACCACGCAGCACAGCCGCTGCTCCCTGGCCACGGCCAGCAGCCGCCACGGCTCCTCGTCTCTGGGCAACCTGACGCCGGGCCGCCGCGCCCCGGACTACCGCCAGTCCACCGACACCTTCCCCTGCAAGGCGGCGCTGCTGGCCTCGGGGGGCGGGGCCTCCGACGACCGCGGCTACCGCCAGTCCTACGCCTCTGTGTGCTCCTCCGTGCACCAGGTATATATACACACACACAACGCCTCTGTGCACCAGGTATATATACACACACACAACACCTCTGTGCACCAGGTATATATATACACACACAACACCTCTGTGCACCAGGTATATATATACACACACAACACCTCTGTGCACCAGGTATATATATACACACACAACACCTCTGTGCACCAGGTATATATACACACACACAACACCTCTGTGCACCAGGTATATATACACACACACACAACACCTCTGTGCACCAGGTATATATATACACACACACAACACCTCTGTGCACCAGGTATATATACACACACACAACACCTCTGTGCACCAGGTATATATACACACACACAACACCTCTGTGCACCAGGTATATATACACACACACAACACCTCTGTGCACCAGGTATATATATACACACACACAACACCTCTGTGCACCAGGTATATATACACACACACAACACCTCTGTGCACCAGGTATATATATACACACACACAACACCTCTGTGCACCAGGTATATATACACACACACAACACCTCTGTGCACCAGGTATATATATACACACAACACCTCTGTGCACCAGGTATATATACACACACACAACACCTCTGTGCACCAGGTATATATATACACACAACACCTCTGTGCACCAGGTATATATACACACACACAACACCTCTGTGCACCAGGTATATATACACACACACAACACCTCTGTGCACCAGGTATATATACACACACACAACACCTCTGTGCACCAGGTATATATATACACACAACACCTCTGTGCACCAGGTATATATACACACACACAACACCTCTGTGCACCAGGTATATATACACACACACAACACCTCTGTGCACCAGGTATATATATACACACACACAACACCTCTGTGCACCAGGTATATATACACACACACAACACCTCTGTGCACCAGGTATATATACACACACACAACACCTCTGTGCACCAGGTATATATACACACACACACAACACCTCTGTGCACCAGGTATATATATACACACACACAACACCTCTGTGCACCAGGTATATATATACACACAACACCTCTGTGCACCAGGTATATATACACACACACAACACCTCTGTGCACCAGGTATATATACACACACACAACACCTCTGTGCACCAGGTATATATACACACACACAACACCTCTGTGCACCAGGTATATATATACACACACAACACCTCTGTGCACCAGGTATATATACACACACACAACACCTCTGTGCACCAGGTATATATATACACACACAACACCTCTGTGCACCAGGTATATATACACACACACAACACCTCTGTGCACCAGGTATATATACACACACACAACACCTCTGTGCACCAGGTATATATACACACACACAACACCTCTGTGCACCAGGTATATATACACACACACAACACCTCTGTGCACCAGGTATATATATACACACACAACACCTCTGTGCACCAGGTATATATACACACACACAACACCTCTGTGCACCAGGTATATATATACACACACAACACCTCTGTGCACCAGGTATATATACACACACACACAACGCCTCCCGATCCCATTCCCATCGATTGACTTTGAGAATCTGCCGGTCTGCCGGAATGGGCCGATTCTAGTTGTTTTTAGGTGAACCGTTTCCGTCCCTAGGACGTGTGTTCACGTCCTAGCGCATCCTCAATGATACCAGACGAGGGGAGAATATTCTGAATTTTTTCCTAAAAAAAGAAAAAAAAAAAGAAAAAAAAAATCAGTCGGACACTCGGCCATTATCAGCTTCCCGTTGATTTAGCCGTTAGCGCGGCAGAAAGGATGCCTCGTCTCTCCTGATCCAGGGCGCTCTCCGTGGTTTTTGATCTGATGGATCTACTAGCGCTTCATTTCTGCTCCTCAGCTTTTTGGATCGTATATCGTATGAATTAAAACGATAGCAATGTAAGCTAGCAAAGTATTTCTCCGGTTATTTTCCGGATTGTTTCCGGGGGGAGGGGGGGGTGGGGTGGGTTTCAGAGTAAAACACACTGTCTTTCCGGCACCCCAGAGCTTTTATTTTGAAGGAATAGGAGATCTCCGTCCTGTTACTTAGCATGGTCTGATGCCCTTGACGGAGATTGTCGCTAGTCGCGTTAGATTTCCTCTTACCTCCTGTTTTGGCTACATTTAGCTGCTACATCCACATCCGGCATAACATCCGGGGGCGCCCTGAACGCTGGGCGTTACTGTCCCATAGGACGGAGAACTCAGGGTGTTCACTGTCCCCCCCCCCCCCCCCCCTCTCTACCACCAGGTCTCTGACGGCCTGGGGCCGCCCAACGGCGGGCCCCTCCCCCCCTCCTCCTCCTCCCCTCCCCACTCCCCCAGCAGGGTGGGGGTCTCGGGGGAGGGTCTCGGGGCGGACGGCAGACCCCTGCAGGACTTCCCGCTGTCGCGCTCCGTGGACCACCTGGAGCAGAGGCCCCGTGGCCCCCCGGGGGGCCCGCTGCTGTGCTGCGCCTCCGTGGACCTGCTGAGCGGGGGGCCGCGGGGAGGGGGCGTGTACCCGCGGGGCGTGCAGCGCCCCACACTGGTCATCCCCGCGCACTACATGCGCCTGCCCGGCGAGCACCCGCTCTGTGGCCAGGCCCTGCTGCTGCAGATGGACCAGAGGAGTGACCTGGAGACGCTACAGGTATACTGTTTAGTTACTGTTACACCCGCTCTGTGGCCAGGCCCTGCTGCTGCAGATGGACCAGAGGAGTGACCTGGAGACGCTACAGGTATACTGTTTAGTTACTGTTGGAGACAGGTGTAGCATTTAGACCCTACAGGTGTAGCATTTAGACCCTACAGGTGTAGCATTTAGACCCTACAAGACTGAGCTTCTCTTCTTCCCAGCTAAGTCCTGCCCTATGCGGGAGTTAACTATTTCCGTAGACAACGCCCTGGTAACGTCTGTCCCAACAGCCAGGAATCTTGGTGTTGTCCTGGACAGTCAGCTCTCGTTCAAAACTCACATCACAGCTGTCACTCCATCCTGTAGGTTCACACTCTATAACATACGACGAATTAGACCGTTCCTCACCCAGGAATCAGCCCAGCTCCTAATCCAGACAACAGTCTTGTCAAAACTTGACTATTGTAACTCCCTCCTTACTGGCCTACCAGCATGTGCACTTAAGCCTCTCCAGCTGATCCAAAATGCCGCAGCTCGCTTGGTCTTCAACCAGCCAAAATTCTCACATGTCTCCCCCCTGCTCCGCTCCCTCCACTGGCTCCCGGTCGCTGCCCGCACAGAATACAAAACTCTGATGCTGGCATTCAAAGCAACCAAAGGTATGGCTCCCCCATATCTTGCAAGTATGATTGAACCCTACAAACCCTCCTGCGCACTCAGATCAGCTAACGCAGGGAAGCTGGAAGTACCCTCACTAAAAACGCCAGGACAACGCTCCACACGTCCCAAACTCTTCTCCCTTCTGGCTCAAAAACTGTGGAATGCACTTCCCATGGCAGTCAGAACTGCAGCATCACTCCCAATCTTCCGCCGTAGTCTGAAAACCCACCTTTTCAGACTCCATCATGGCCCATAGCACTTACTCTACCCTAGATAGCACTTCTGTAGACTTAGATAGCATTTGAAACAGACTTATAGCATGTTATGTAGACAGCACTAGAATTGCATTGTATATAGTCATAGCACGCCATAGTACATATGTATAGCATAGTAGTATATATGTAAAGTTTATACGTATAAATTTCATTATATAGATATTCCACTGTTACTTTCTTAGCTTACGCATGTTTCATGATGAATGTTTTTATGTGATGTATTCCCATGCTTTTGTTCTTGCTTAATGTAAGTCGCTCTGGATTAAGAGCGTCTGCTAAATGCCTAAATTGTAAATTGTAAATTGTACAGGTGTAGCATTTAGACCCTACAGGTGTAGCATTTAGTTACTGTTACTAAAGTCAGAAAGTCAAGACGCAAATTGTGATTGGCGAGATGATGATGATGATGATGATAATAGGCACCCCTCACTTCACACAGGTGTGATTTTATAATTTGTACAATGCCAAAAAATAAAACCCACACAATTAAATTCTCTGACCCTGTTTTGCAGGCGGAGATCAACGCCTCCCACCCCCAGTCCCCGGGAGGGGGGGGCCAGTCCCCGCCCCCCTGCTCCGCCGACACCCCCCCCTCCCTGGGGGGAGGAGGAGGGGGAGGGGGGGCCCAGGGCCCGATGCGCGGGGGCCCCGGTGTGTCGGGGGGGCTGTCGGGCTCCCTGTCCATCCCCGCGGCGCTGGGGGAGGGCGGCGGGGGAGGGGGAGGGGCCGGCCTGGTGGAGATGAACAGCGAGGACACGCTGCTCGCCGAGAAGACCCTGATGGCGCTGCGGGGGGGCAAGCCCCTCCCCCACCCGCGCGCCTGGTTCGTGTCGCTGGACGGCCGCTCCAACGCTCACATCCGCCACTCCTACATCGACCTGCAGCGGGCTACGGGCTGCCACGGGGGGGGGCCCGCCGCCGCGGGGGGGGGAAGGGGGGAGGCGGCGAGGAGGAGGAGGAGGAGCCAAGGGCTTCATGATGAAGGGCAACGACCTGGACCTGAACCAACCCACCAGGCCCGCCACCGGGGGGCGCCGGAGGGCACTGAGGGACAGCGGTGACCACGTGGTCTCCTCCTCCTCCTCCTCGGACAAAGGGTCAAAGGGCGGCCCCGCCCCCGCCGCGGGCGCCGCCTACACACAGCTGGAGAACGTTGAGGCGGGCGACGGCGGCCAGAGCCCCTCCCCCACCCCCTCCCCCTCCTCCTCCTCATCGCCCCCCTCGCTGGAGGAGGATCCCAGCGTCCCCCAATCAGGGAAGACCAGGAAGTCGTCAGAGAGTGGAGGAGGAGGAGAGCAGGGAGGAGGAGCCCCGGAGGAGGTGGTGGTGGTGCCGTCCTCGCCCTCCTCCCCCTCCCCCACCCCCACCTCCCCCTCCCCCACCTCCTCCTCCTCCTCCTCCCTCTCCCCGTCCTCCCCCCTCTCCTCCCCCCCTCCCCCCCTCAGGACTGAGCACACCGCCGCCGCCACCGCAGAGCACGGCGACCTGGAGGAAGAGGAGGAAGAGGAGGAGGAGGATGAGGAGGAGAAGAAGAAGAAGAGCGCCTGGCAGAGGAGAGAGGAGCGCCCCCTGCTGTCGTTTAACGCCATTAAATAGCCCCCCCCCCACCATGAAGGAACTGAGACCGTGTATACCCAGACATTTAAAGCGTCAAGAGCAGGCCTCAGGTCTCTTTTCCGAGTGTGATTATTGTTTCTTTTTAAACAGCTGGTGGATTGTTGGAAATGACGCTATAGCTGCACGCCGCCACAGCTCACTGAGATAATGTGATACGCCACTAGACTAAACTGACCCCATGGAAATAATACCACTACGATATATAGTTCCACACGCGGGAGAGACGAGACACGTGTGTGTGAGTGTTTGTTTGTTTGGGGGGAGGGGTTTCGTGTTACGTTTTGTAACCACTGGCTGACTGACTGACTGGGATATTGTTGTTTTTTTGCTCTGAACTGAAGGCTATGCATCACTTTTATACGGTCGCTTTGAGATGCCTTTTTATTATTATTATTATTTTTTGTCTTTTGTCTGATTTTTAAAGTACACTATAGTTTTGATTTTTGCCAACATATGAAGTATTTTACTCCCAAGATAGGTTAATGTTGTTTTTTTTTCATCCATATACTATAAATATATATATATAAAGTGCATTTTACTTTTTTTATTTTATTTTATTTTTTACCTGCCTTAGTACTCCAGCAACACTTACTTGCACATGTTTTACTTGCAATCAGAGGTTTGACCACAGTTTACTTTCCCTGTTTTATCAAGTGCCTTTTGCAACGAGCCGAATGAATGCATGCATTAAAGGAGAATTCCATACTAAAAGGCTTTCTTACCTTTCTTTGTAGTCGTTACGTCCCCACCAAAGAGGTCCAGGTGTTATTTGGTGCAAAAGCTCCTTATTGGCTGTTTCCCCTACCATAAGCCCTACATGAATTACATTGAATTGAATGGGAATTGAATGGGGCTATGGGCTGTTGTGCTAATTTGTTTATTTCCATTGCTCAAAATTATAATTTCTTTGTATATATCCTCTCTTCATAATGTAAATATTATCCCAAGCGGCACACTTTACTACTTCTTTCGATGGAAATAAGCGAACAAGCATAACACCCCATAGCCCCATTCAATTCCGAACAAGCATAACACCCCATAGCCCCATTCAATTCCCATTCAATGCAATGCAATTCATTGAGGGCTTATGGTAGGGAAAATAGCCAATAAGGAGTTTTTGCACAAAAAAACACCTGGACCTCTTTGATGGGGACGTAACGACTACAAAGAAAGGTAAGAAAGATAAGAAAGCATTCTAGCATGGAATTCTCCTTTAATGCATGAATGAATGATTGAATGAATGAATGCATCCACACACTAAACTAACGCTGTTGAGCTACTCTGATCCTGATGCTAGCAAACTGCCGCGAGTCTGACCCGCTTTCAACCTGGTGTGTTCCCATTGTGGGGAAAGACCTGGTGTGTTCCCATTGTGGGGGAGACCTGGTGTGTTCCCATTGTGGGGGTAGACCTGGTGTGTTCCCATTGTGGGGGTAGACCTGGTGTGTTCCCATTGTGGGGGAGGACAACCTGGTGTGTTCCCATTGTGTGGGGGAAAGACCTGGTGTGTTCCCATTGTGGGGGAGGACCTGGTGTGTTCCCATTGTGGGGGAGGACAACCTGGTGTGTTCCCATTGTGTGGGGGAGGACCTGGTGTGTTCCCATTGTGGGGGAGGACAACCTGGTGTGTTCCCATTGTGTGGGGGAGGACCTGGTGTGTTCCCATTGTGGGGGAGGACCTGGTGTGTTCCCATTGTGGGGGAGGACCTGGTGTGTTCCCATTGTGGGGGTAGACCTGGTGTGTTCCCATTGTGGGGGAGGACGACCTGGTGTGTTCCCATTGTGGTGGAGGACGACCTGGTGTGTTCCCATTGTGGGGGTAGAC
Source organism: Protomyctophum bolini (assembly GCF_963924005.1). NCBI lineage: Eukaryota > Metazoa > Chordata > Actinopteri > Myctophiformes > Myctophidae > Protomyctophum > Protomyctophum bolini. The sequence goes on along the minus strand of NC_137868.1, from coordinate 1,721,108 downwards.
CTGGTGTGTTCCCATTGTGGGGGCAGACCTGGTGTGTTCCCATTGTGTGGGAGGACACGTTTAAAAAATAAATAAAAATAGACAAGCTGACGCCACAGCACGTTGCCACATGTTTCTGTGAGCTTGGGCTGTTTTCTGCACAACACTATTATAATGATACGGTTAACAGAGTATTAAGTGGTTCTCCACATCGATTCCTTCGACACAGTTACCGCCGTTTGGCTCCATGGGGCAGAATGGACCGTTTGGCTCCATGGGGCAGAATGGACCTCATTCCGTTTGGCTCCATGGGGGCAGAATGGACCTCATTCCGTTTGGCTCCATGGGGCAGAATGGACCGTTTGGCTCCATGGGGCAGAATGGACCGTTTGGCTCCATGGGGCAGAATGGACCGTTTGGCTCCATGGGGGCAGAATGGACCGTTTGGCTCCATGGGGCAGAATGGACCGTTTGGCTCCATGGGGCAGAATGGACCGTTTGGCTCCATGGGGCAGAATGGACCGTTTGGCTCCATGGGGCAGAATGGACCGTTTGGCTCCATGGGGCAGAATGGACCGTTTGGCTCCATGGGGGCAGAATGGACCGTTTGGCTCCATGGGGCAGAATGGACCGTTTGGCTCCATGGGGCAGAATGGACCGTTTGGCTCCATGGGGGCAGAATGGACCTCATTCCGTTTGGCTCCATGGGGGCAGAATGGACCTCATTCCGTTTGGCTCCATGGGGGCAGAATGGACCTCATTCCACTTGATTTATCTGAGCCTTAGCAGCTTTCCCTTAGCAGCACTACCTCAAACTCCACCTGCTGCCTCCACCTCGGAGGGAAGCCTGTACTCTCTGTTCCAACAGTGCTGTGTGAACCGGAGCGGATGATATCGCTACGTCATGTTGTAGTCATTGTTTTGTAGTCATCAGGATGATGTCGCTACGTCATGTTGTAGTCATTGTTTTGTAGTCATCAGGATGATGTCGCTACGTCATGTAGTATTGATTTGTAGTCATCAGGCAGGAACAATCAAACGGAACTTCCTTTTCCCCCAAACCGGAGGAATAGCGGCTTTTATTTAGGAAAAATCGGTTTGAGGGAAAAGGAAGTTCCGGAAGAACATGACGTAGCGATATCATCCTGATGACTACAAAACAACACTACAACATGACGTAGCGATATCATCCTGATGACTACAAAACAACACTACAACATGACGTAGCAATATCATCCTGATGACTACAAAACAATGACTACAACATGACGTAGCGATAGCATCCTGATGACTACAAAACAATACTACAACATGACGTAACCATATCATCCTGATGACTACAAAACAACACTACAACATGACGTAACCATATCATCCTGATGACTACAAAACAACACTACAACATGACGTAACCATATCATCCTGATGACTACAAAACAATACTACAACATGACGTAACCATATCATCCTGATGACTACAAAACAATACAACATCGGATCCCGAATGGTTCATGAATCCGAAATGGAACGGTGCCTGTTCCTCTCCTCGTCCTTCTTGTGGACAGAAAGCATGGCTCTGTTCAGCCTTACACTCCACCCTCACCTCCTCCTCCTCCTCAGCTGTGTGGCAAACACCCCCAAGGGAGAAGGTCCATCCACACAACCAGCAGACAGACACACACACACACACACACACACACCCCTATTACTATGCTTGAGTGGATAACAGCATTTCAGGATGCCATTTTTATGAATGAATTTGAAAGGTGGAAATGTGTCTGCTATTGTTGGTGTGCTATAGTCATGTGACACTGTGTTTCTGATCACTGATCACAAGTATAGTGATTCAAACACACGGATCACAATCACAATCAATCACTTTGGATGTCTAGACCACTTCTGGACGGGGTCGCCCGGGCGCATTTTGGGCCAGATGACTCCTCCATGCAACCTGTGTGTGTGTGTGTGCGTGTGTGAACACAGCTTGCCTTCCGATCCACATGCAACAATCCAAACGAGAGGCAAAATGTGTTTTGCAGTCAAAGAATGTGATTATTTTTGTACAGCGTTGCGTAATACAGGATACGACCCGATGCAATCATTGTATGTATGAAGAGTACCGAAGGTCATGCATTTCAATGCTCGTAGGGCTTTTTACTGTGCGTGTGCGTGCGCATGGTGCGTGTGTGCATGTACCGTACATGGATGTCAAAGGAGCGTCTGGCTATCAGTGTGTGTGTTTATGCGTAGGAGTGACAGCATACATATATATATATATATATATATATATATATATATATATACACACACACCCCCTAGGGCTGGGTGATAGGACTTTTGCCTCGGTTTGCAAATTATTATTTTAGACACTACTTTTATACTAAACAAAGTCTCAATATATAACGGGTGCAGCAAACAATAGCACATCTGCGCTTATAGAATTAAAAAACTATCTTTTTTTTTTAGCACTGCTGTTGTACAACAAAGTGAACGGTTAATAATACTGGCCTCAATGAGACACGATTTGAGTGGATTAAGACGAACCAGAATGTATATTTGCTCATAATAATATAAGACGATAGAGAATAACCTGCTTCTCCATTTATGTCCTGCATGAGCAAAGATGACGTCGTTCAGTCGCCCGGCCCTAATGCAGCCCCTCCAGGTTCCACTAGTGTGGTCAATCATAGCGTGTGTGTGTGCGTGTGTGTGTGTGCGTGTGTGTGTGTGTGTGTGTGTGTGTGTGTGTGTGTGTGTGTGTGTGTGTGTGTGTGTGTGTGTGTGTGTGTGTGTGTGTGTGTGTGTGTGTGTGTGTGTGTGTGTGTGTGTGTGTGTGTGTGTGTGTGTGTGTGTGTGTGTGTGTGCGCGCGGTCAACATAATGTGAGCCTGTGCTGTGAATGGCGTCTTGGTGTCCTCCTAGCAAAGCACCAAATGTGTTCCGAACACGACGCGCGCCCCACGACTCCAGTCGATTGCTTTGCGTTATATTTGAAGTCTATTATTATTATTCTGAATAAACAGCCAAAGTTTGTGTTTTGCGTTTTGGTGTTTTGATTTGAAAGCTGTGTTTGTGGTTGTTGCGACGGACGGACGGACGTGGTGGTGAAATACATTCAGTTGTTTGGTTTGGTTTTGTCGTCCCAAACCGACGGGGCAGGGCTGTGCCGGTATAGACCACATGACATGCCCCTAAAATATATCATTTAACCCATTCTGACCTGAGATCAGATTCATACCAGGTTTCCACTGGACACACACTGGTCTGATGAACCCATTCTGACCTGAGATCAGATTCATACGAGGTTTCCACTGGACACACACTGGTCTGATTAACCCATTCTGACCTGAGATCAGATTCATACGAGGTTTCCACTGGACACACACTGGTCTGATTATAACCCATTCTGACCTGAGATCAGATTCTAAAAATGTCAGTCGTTCTTCGATTTTTCAAAAATAGCAGACCTACAAGCTCGTAGCGCGCCACTCGGTGGCGCGCTACGAGCTTGTAGATCTGCTATTTTTCAATAGCTAAAGCATAACATGTTGCTAACACCAAAATGTGGTGTTTTTTTTTAATGCGAATTATTCGCACGAATATATCGCGTCGCCAATTCGCCAGTGTGTAATGACCTTAAATCCTGACTGTTTTCTTGAAAAAGCTGTTTTTCTATGTCAGTCGTTATCAAATACTTTCATGTCACTTTTCACGATTCTTAAAAAATAGCAGACATACAAGCTCATAGTGCGGCACGAGATTGTAGATCTGCTATTTTTCAATACCTAAATTAGCCTATAACGTATTTCTTTAAAACACCGAAATAGACGTCAAAAAGGGAAGCTCAAAACCCACAATGCAATAATTTTGTTTTCGAGAGCCTTTCGTCAGTATTACAACGTTGTTTACAAAACCCCTACAAATTCCATTCCCCTCTATTTCCCATTCCCAAAGTGTGTTTGCCTAATAATATGTAAGCATTTTCAGCAATAGGATAATATATATAAATATATATATATATATTATATAATATATATTTTTCGGTGGTATATCTGGTTGAGCTGGTCATTTTGAAAGTAGCTCTCAAGTCTAAAAAGTGTGGGCACGCCTGATGTAGGCGAATGGAAATAGTTTTTGCATAACAAAAAACTGGATCCTTTAAAGTTACATCAGTGGTTTTCAACCCTTTTCACGTCAAAGCCCATTTATATATTCATCATCTGAGCCACGGACCTTGGTGACATTTAGCCTCTCCCCCCCTTTTCCCCTAACTATTATGTTTCTTTTCCCTTTTTACCTCCTTTATGATGAATTCCTGTTCTGTTCTTTAACTACATAGAAGTGTCTATTTGTACGTCTCTAAATGTTTTGATGAATTGAACATGGTGGACCCTGTTGTAAACGAGTGTAATGCTTAATTGGGTCGTCCAACTCAATTCAATTCAATTCAAAGGGCTTTATTGGCATGAGAAAACATACGTTTACATTGCCAAAGCAGAAAGAACAATACAACAATACAATCAAAACAAAAATGATGTACTTTGAAGGTCAGAATCTTCAATAGATCAACTTCTATGTACCAAGATCACTCGATGCAGGTATAGTGCAGGAATATACACAATGATTAGTCTTTAGGTTGGTTGTGTTCCATTTGATATCCTTCTCCTATCACAGCAACTCACAAATCTTGCTGCTGTGTTTGCACATTGTTGTACTTCGCCCAGCAGATAACTCACAGTTAACATACAGTCTTTGTATTGAGTTTGTGCTTGAAATGTATACTGTAATTCTGCAAACTTAATAAATATTTCAATCAATCAATCAATCAATCCTTCCATCATGGCGGAGGACTGCAGCCAGCCAGCAGAGCCACTGGGTGGCGTCGTTCCCCCACCGCCAGTGTTGTTTCCTACCATCATGGCGGAGGACAGTGAGTCTGCAGCCAGCCAGCAGAGCCTGGAGCTGGACGACCAGGACACCTGCGGGATTGACGGAGACAACGAGGAGGAGAATGAGCACATGCAGGGGTGAGCGTTCTGGTCCCGGCTCGGTACGATAGGGTAGGGAGTCAGGGACCCCCCCCAGGTACCGGTACCGGTACCGGGGGGGTCCGGGGCTGTGTAGCTCAGCCTCTGTGACAGGCCGGCTGTGGAGGCTGTTGTGTCGGGGAGGAGGAGGAGGAGGAGAGGAGCGGCGCCACGTTGAGCCCACACCGGTGACCCTGTCGCAGTCTGTGACCGGCAGGGGTCGCTGTTACACGACTTTGTCAGTGGTTTTCATGCCCTTTTCATTATTAAGGTCCGTTATTTATTTCGGAATTTATACTATTTTTATAAGCAATATGTCAAAATGTTAATGACCTTTTAAAACATTTTTTTGGGAGCGTTTTACTCATTGCTGGCTGTCTGAATACCAAAAGAACGAATTACAATTTTGAGTTGACATATTGCTTATACTGCCTATAGCTACTGTAAGCCACGGACCACCATTTGATGACATTTAGCCTCAATAGAAAACGAAAGAATATGTCCTTCGTCGTTGAGATAAGATGTAGTGGCTTGTGCACTGTTCCATGTTGTATTGGTGGAACATTAGGAGAGATAACAGGCACACTTTGATCAAAATAAAATAACAATTATTCTACATTCTCTAATTGTAGACTTGTAAATGTAAATTAAGTAATGCAGATGTTTTAACAATAATTGAACTCTTGAAAGTGTAAAATTAAACCAAATTAAACGCGTCCATGGTTTATTATTATAATTACTATTAGCTGTGGGATATGCCCCAAATAAATAAACGGCAAAACAGCGACGTACACTCTAGCGAGTCACTGCATTCGGTAGGTCACCAATGTGAGTGTAACTGCACAGTAGCCTAGCAACATTAGCTATGATACACTCTCTAGTCTGTAGACACAGAGCACATCGTCACCATCTCTGTCTATGGAGCATCATTCATTCATTCAGGACAGACAGAGACCTTAAGAGACGTTATGAAGTCCATCCATATGCCATATGCATTACAATAACGTACATCATGGCTGTACTGTACTGATCCTACTGTACTGCTGCAGACTAGAACTGATCTATGTAGATGTAGACATACGTAGCCTATAGTTTCATTATAGACTATTATCCCACTGTTAAGGCTATTTATTTAGCTTGCGTGTGATTAATTCATGATGACAATTTATTTATTTATTTGATGTATTCAAATGTTTTAATTCTATTTTCATTCTTGCTTACTGTAAATCGCTCTGGAGTAAGAGTGTGTTAAATGCCTGAAGTGTAAATTGATCTACAAGCTGTATTAGTTTCTGTTCTAACGTAGGCGTGTGTGTGTGTGTGTGTGTGTGTGTGTGTGTGTGCGTGTGTGCGTGTGCGCGTGCACGCAGGAGTCCGGGGGGAGACCTGGGGGCCAAAAGGAAGAAGAAGAAACAGAAGAGAAAAAAGGAGAAGCCGAACTCAGGAGGAACCAAATCAGACTCTGCCTCCGACTCTCAGGAGATCAAGGTACACAAGACTCTGACTCTCATTCCTTCAAAATAGAAGCTCTGGGGTGCCGGGAAGACATGGCCGCTTTTACTCTGTAAGGCTCCCCCCCCACCCCCCCTCTCCTGTTCCAGAAAAAAACAGAGATATTTGTTTTGCTTGCTTACCTTGCTCTCGTTTCCATATTATGACTAAATAATCTGTGTGTGTGTGTGTGTGTGCGTGTGTGTGCGTGTGCGTGTGCGTGTGTGTGTGTGTGTGTGTGTGTGTGTGTGTGTGTGTGTGTGTGTGTGTGTGTGTGTGTGTGTGTGTGCGCGTGCGCGTGTGTGTGTGTGCGTGTGTGTGTGCGTGCACACAGAACCCAGGTCTGCCCATGCAGAAGCTCCAGGACATCCAGAGAGCCATGGAGCTGTTGTCCTGTCAGGGTCCGGCCAAGAGCATCGACGAGGCCTCCAAACACAAGTACCAGTTCTGGGACACCCAGCCGGTCCCCAAACTCAGTGAGTAGACCCAGTGTTGTTCTGGGACACCCAGCCGGTCCCCAAACTCAGTGAGTAGAACCAGTGTTGTTCTGGGACACCCAGCCGGTCCCCAAACTCAGTGAGTAGACCCAGTGTTGTTCTGGGACACCCAGCCGGTCCCCAAACTCAGTGAGTAGACCCAGTGTTGTTCTGGGACACCCAGCCGGTCCCCAAACTCAGTGAGTAGAACCAGTGTTGTTCTGGGACACCCAGCCGGTCCCCAAACTCAGTGAGTAGACCCAGTGTTGTTCTGGGACACCCAGAACACCCGTGATGTTTAGGAGACTGGTGTTTTTCATGTGGGTAAATGTGTGTGTTTAGTATTACAAAGTGCCAGTGATGTCATAGACACTGGTTTCACTTCCTTCCTTCCTGGACTACATGTTGTGTCAGTATAAAGGCTCATTCATAGTCTGGCTTTTCGGTGGTGAGGTGACCACCGAACTACAACAACATGACGTCACTGAGCCGCGGTGAAGAGCAAACCACCGCCACCGCCCTTCTCTCTGTTTTTACTCACCCCCGCTCAACGTTATTTCAGCTCCGGTGGTGGAGCGGTGGTCACCTCACCACCGGAGCGGTGGTCACCTCACCACCGGAGCGGTGGTCACCTCACCACCGGAGCGGTGGTCACCTCACCACCGGAGCGGTGGTCACCTCACCACCGGAGCGGTCTGTAGGACGCCTAATTCAGGTCTCGGAAATGTACGTGTTTTTATTTAATGCGAACCATTCATTTTGAATGCTTGTGTTTTGACGCGTGGTGAGCATACGACTTCATGTTGGGGGGGGGCAGTGTTCATCTGCTGATGGCCCTCTGTTGGACATGTTGGGTTTGTTCACAAACATTTAGTGTTTGTTTACAAACATTCAGGGATCTGTTTGCAAACATTCTGGATTTATTTTGTTTGTTTGTGTATTTATAAGCATTATGGGTTTGTTTACAAACATGTCTGGGTTTGTTTACAAACAGTTCAGGTTTGTTTCCAAATTGTGTTTGTTTACAAACATCTGGGATTTGTTTACAAACAAATGGCCAAATAGGCCTATACTGTTTGGAAGGTCTCTGGATCTGCTGTGTAGGTATACGGGGGATTCGGAGGCCCTGTATGCTTGATCAAAGTACCTAAAAAGCAGATCCAATTCATCGTCAAACCATCAGAAATGTATTGTATATTTTATACATTGTAAATTCAATAAATAATATATATTTCATCCATTCATGAGTTTTCTCGAGACTGAAATACTATTTTCAAAAGATTCCTTTATATACATTTCTGTAAACTTGTGAAATGGGACCTTATATACAGTAGTCTTATAGAGCGTCGCAGCCCCGCCCCCCCTCGAGAGACCCGGAAATTAAATCCCCGTTCATTTTCCTCATAGACTTTTCACAAAGTATTTATTTAAAGACGTTTATACGCAGCGGACAAAGACAACTCTTGTCGTGACAAATCATGACAATAAACACAATGTTTTGGGCCAAAACAAAGAATTAGAAAGTAGAAAAGAACGGCAGGTTACAACAATTTCTTTGTTGTTTTTCTTCTTTGTAATTATTTGTTTGGTCCAAAATATTGTGTTTGTTGTCATGATTTGTCACGACAACAGTTGGCTTCGTAAGACGCTTAAAAGGTCTTTAAATAAATACTTTATGAAATGTCTATGAGGAAAAATGCATTGGGATTAATTTCCTGGGCCAGGCCAAGGAAGCTCTGAGAAGGAAGGGAAGTCTTCACGTGACTGGGCTGCGCCATGACACTTTCATGGGAGCCAAACTACCCGGAAGTTTGGCAGAATGCACTGGAGTCAATGAGAGCTCAGTGACCAGCTCATGAACCAACATTATTTATGAACAATTGAGACCTTTTGTAAAGTAATCACTGCTGGAAAATAACAGAAGACATGTAACATTAGTGTGTTATTATTATTGTCTGCTGTGTTGTTATTCGATGTGTACACTGTGTACATTTTATAGAGGTATGGTATCTCTATAAAAATAGAGATACCATAAGTACACTTTTGTTTTGCTGTGTGTTCAGATGAGGTAGTGACGAGTCATAGTTGTGTTGCTGTGTGTTCAGATGAGGTGGTGACGAGTCATGGTTGTGTTGCTGTGTGTTCAGATGAGGTATTGACGAGTCATGGTTGTGTTGCAGTGTGTTCAGATGAGGTAGTGACGAGTCATGGTTGTGTTGCTGTGTGTTCAGATGAGGTGGTGACGAGTCATGGTTGTGTTGCTGGAGTGTTCAGATGAGGTGGTGACGAGTCATGGTTGTGTTGCTGTGTGTTCAGATGAGGTAGTGACGAGTCATGGTTGTGTTGCTGTGTGTTCAGATGAGGTGGTGACGAGTCATGGTTGTGTTGCTGTGTGTTCAGATGAGGTGGTGACGAGTCATGGTTGTTTTGCTGTGTGTTCAGATGAGGTGGTGACGAGTCATGGTTGTGTTGCTGTGTGTTCAGATGAGGTAGTGACGAGTCATGG
>NC_137868.1:1639130-1699130 GCF_963924005.1 Protomyctophum bolini | reverse complement strand
ATACAACATCTGGACTAAAACAACCTATAGTCAGTATTATACAACATCTGGACTAAAACAACCTACAGTCAGTATTACAGTACGTTAAAACAACAGTATTATACAACATCTGTCTTGAATGGAATGGAGCCATTTTTTATTTGTAACAATGTATTTTCTTTTCCACTTTTTTTTAATTTAATTTTATTATTTTCCTGAAAATCGCCGTTTGTGAATTTGCGGCTATTAGGAAAAAATATCCACACATTTCTTGAAGAAAAAAAAAAAGTCTTGCTATAAATAATGATATGCCCCAAATAAAGACGCCAGGTTTGGAGGTCTTTTAACGCGTTTATACTATAGCAGTGGTTCTCAACCTGTGGTCCGGGGACCACCAGTGGTCCTTGTGGAGGTTCTAGGTGGTCCCCATGCAGCTAGAAATGATGGAGAGTTGGTAACCAAACTTATTACGTTAGATATTTAACTCTTGAGAGCGTAAAATGAAACCAAATGGACCCATAAGGGTCCATATGCATGGTTTAATTTTACGCTCTCAAGAGTTAAGGTCATTACACACTGGCGAATTAGCGACGCGATATATTTGTGCGAATAATTCGCATTTAAAAAAAAACAATTGAAGTCCATGCAAGCTTCCACATCAGTGGCGAATGTGCGAAAATGCGACCGTTTTCGCTCTTTATTTGTTCGCTCATATTTTGCAGAGATTCGCAGGCGAACTGCAACATGCAATATTTCGCATTTTCAGATCGCTTATTCGCATCGCGTCGCTAATTCGCCAGTGTGTAATGACCTTCACACGTATGACCTAATTTACAAGAAAGTCTACACAATTAGAGAATGTAAAATAATAGCCTTTTCCCTGTTATCTCTCCTAATGGCTAAATGTCATCAGATGGTGGTTCCGTGGCTCAAATGGGTCTGAGAGGCTAAATGTCTTCAAATGGTGGTTCCGTGGCTCAAATGGGTCTGAGAGGCTAAATGTCTTCAAATGGTGGTTCCGTGGCTCAAATGGGTCTGAGAGGCTAAATGTCATCAGATGGTGGTTCCGTGGCTCAAATGGGTCTGAGAGGCTAAATGTCATCAGATGGTGGTCCGTGGCTCAAATGGGTCTGACAGGGTGTCGAGTCCAGTGTTGTTTTTGGCAGGAAAATTATGTTTTAGTCATATAGTCTCTTGAATAGTTTTCACTTAGTTTTAGTCACCTGGAATGTTTTAGTTTTAGTCGACTAAATCTACAGGTGATTAAGGGCCGATTCATACTCCTATTTTATCACTGTTTCGGCGCTGTAGTGCCGAAATTATTTCGGCTCGTCAGAAATTTTCAGTAGCACCGAAGAGCCGACTTTAGGACGGTACCCCCCCCCCCCGAACCTCAAATGACGTCACATTGTAGGCTCTAGAGCGCCGAACCGACTTTTATTCGGCTCTAAAATAGGAGTATGAATCGGCCCTTAGTCGACTAAAATGTGTTGTGGGATGCGTGTGTGCGATGGTGGATGACATGCAGAGTGCATGACGGGATGCACCCGATTCGACTAGACCGCAGTGATCACTTAGGATCAATACGACTGTTTGACGAGTATATATGGGCACGCTCTGCCGATTGATAAACCCGGAAAACGACAGGATTAAGGTTGGCGAACATGCGTTAATAGTGGTTATGTTTAGGTTAGGCCCTAACCTAAACATAACCGCAAGCATGTCGCAGCCAACGAGGCAATGAAGGACTGGAAAGTCTGCCGTGTCGAGATCATCGATCATCATGTCATCTGACACGAGATGCATGGAAATCCATGCATCTCGACCGCGGTCGAAAAATGATGGCAAACACAGCAGATCTACAAGCTCATAATGTGACACGGATATGTGGCACGCTGAGTTTGTAGATCCTGTATCCAAAGGTCAACGCTGCCTCCTAACTGTTACATTTAGCATTCTTCTGTATTAAAGGTCCTTCATTCACATTGTAGGAAACATACTTGTGAACAGGAAACGGAGCCACTGGTGATCGGTGGAATCACTATACTGGTAGTGATCAGTGGAATCACTATACTGGTAGTGATCAGTGGAATCACTATACTGGTAGTGATCAGTGGAATCACTATACTGGTAGTGATCAGTGGAATCACTATACTGGTGGTGATCAATGGGTGAAATGAATCACTATACTGGTAGTGATCAGTGGAATCACTATACTGGTAGTGATCAGTGGAATCACTATACTGGTAGTGATCAGTGGAATCACTATACTGGTAGTGATCAGTGGAATCACTATACTGGTAGTGATCAATGGAATCACTATACTGGTGGTGATCAATGGGTGAAATGAATCACTATACTGGTAGTGATCAGTGGAATCACTATACTGGTGGTGATCAATGGGTGAAATGAATCACTATACTGGTAGTGATCAATGGAATCACTATACTGGTGGTGATCAATGGGTGAAATGAATCACTATACTGGTAGTGATCAATGGAATCACTATACTGGTGGTGATCAATGGGTGAAATGAATCACTATACTGGTAGTGATCAGTGGGTGAAATGAACTCTCTTTGGAGAGGTCTCGTCAAAATGGCCGCCGCGAGTGTCTCTCAAGCTAGCATGGTTTCGTCTTCGGGTTCTTGGAAACGCCCCCCAGCCACTGCGTTAGTTTTACTGAGGTTAGGTTTAGGTATAGTTTTACTGAGGTTAGGTTTAGGTTATGGTTAGGTTTAGGTATAGTTTTACTGAGGTTAGGTTTAGGTTATGGTTAGGTTTAGGTATAGTTTTACTGAGGTTAGGTTTAGGTATAGTTTCACTGAGGTTATGGTTAGGTTTAGGTATAGTTTTACTGAGGTTAGGTTTAGGTATAGTTTTACTGAGGTTAGGTTTAGGTTATGGTTAGGTTTAGGTATAGTTTTACTGAGGTTAGGTTTAGGTATAGTTTCACTGAGGTTATGGTTAGGTTTAGGTAAAGTTTTACTGAGGTTAGGTTTAGGTATAGTTTTACTGAGGTTAGGTTTAGGTATAGTTTTACTGAGGTTAGGTTTAGGTTATGGTTAGGTTTAGGTATAGTTTTACTGAGGTTAAGGTTTAAGGTTAGGTGTAGGCTGTCAGTCACAGCGCACCCTCTACGTCACTCTGTACTCAACCCGGAGACAGAAACATGCTCGCGTCTCTCAACAGCCAAGACATGTCATTCAGCTCACTTGGTCCCCTGACTGTCCCCTGTCCTGTCCTGTCCCCGGTCCTGTCCCCTGTCCTGTCCCCGGTCCTGTCCCCTGTCCTGTCCTGTCCTGTCCTTCACCTGTGTCCAAGAGAACCTAATTAAAAACTGTAAAATATGTCTACTTCTTTGAGTCAATTCATCTGCATAAACATGTGTACATATACAAGTATTGTCAAAAGGATTTGGGCAAAAGACGAATGCATGTATTTGTGTTTGTGTGCCAGGGAAACGAATCATTGTAAACATTTTAATTTTTATTATTAGTACTTCAGGCCTTTTAAAGAGCACAAATGTAATCATAGATTCAGGAAAGTGATAAATATCGGCTACTTGCAGTCATGATCAACAGGGCAAGGATCTGATGTTAAGGATCTGATGTTTGGCCCATTTAATAATGGGTGAATCCACTACCGAAAACACTAAATATCTCAAAGAGCGCATTTCCATTATGGTCCAAAATGCCTCCGCTGTTGACTGTAATATAATTAGTAAAGCATTCATAAAATATGGCATGTTTTTATTTCTTATTAATTTCTTACACTTTTTTTTGGTTGAGTGAGCAGGGTGCCCCGGTCGTGGATGCATGTTGGTTTTCAACTGCAACTCAAGCTTTTGATGTTGAGCTTTTGATGTTGAGCTTGCCCTTGAAGTACAAGTTTGCCTCATTTGAGGGGGATTTGTTTTTGTTACTTTGAGATATCTGGGGCTTTGAAAAAACCTCAAACTAATTTTGAGGTTTGAAATGACGTGAAGCTTTTTCTCTAATTGAAGAACAGTATTTTTATTCTGAGACCATTGGCAGGCTGAGAAAAATAAGCTGAAGAGAAAAAAAATGAAAAACAAAAAAAAAGCAGTTACCAGCATCACTTACACGAGCCTGGACGAGTCAAAGTGTTTCAGCACACACACAGTGTTATACCAGCATTGATTGAATAAACTCACTTTAAAGCTAAAAATAATGTTGCATTCTTTTTTTATCGTGACCAGGGGTTCGCCTTGTAAATGTGAAAACAAAATCACTTCCCTATGTGCGTTGTTGTATGAAGTACAAGGTTTGTGTAGATTCTTTTCCCTATAATAAACAATAACCGTCCCAAGTCATTATACAGCTATGTATATCAGCTTGCATTCCATTCTCTTGCATAATGTACCTTAGTGGGGCTTTCTGTAGTCACGTCTTCAGTCTCTAGTCATATGGTTGGCCGTATTAGGGCTAGTCTCCCATTGGCTTAGAGCAGTGATACTCAACCTCAGGCCCGCGGGCCACATCAGCCCCGCGGGACCATTATGACTGGCCCACCAATGAAAATCTAAAAAAAAAATCTGGAAAATGAAATAAAAATAAATAAATCTGAATGAAGTTATCTTTAATTACATTATTATAAGTAATACTATTAGAGTTGTACTATTACTCGAACGAAAATAAAAGCTTGGGGGGGGGAGATGCAATGCAAATGAAAGACATATACTGTGTATCCCTATTCCCTGACATAATTTTATAGCTAAACGGACAGAATTCTATTTTATTTGAATGATGAAACCCAGCTGCAATTAATAGTTGGAAATTGCGGAAATGGAAATTGCGGACATGGTGGAAATGGAAATTGCGGGAAATGCGGAAATGGAAATTGCGGAAATGCGGAAATGGTAATTGCGGAAATAGCGGAAATGGAAATTGCGGAAATTGCAGAAATGGAAATTGAGGAAATTGCAGAAATGGAAATTGCGGAAATGGTAATTGCGGAAATTGCTCTTCAGTTATAGCTATCTATTTTCAGGTAGATTGTTTTATTTTACTCAGTCAGCCATATCACTACTCATTTTTTTTCATGAAAAAGGTCATAGCTGGGTAATCTATTTTCAGGCAAATTGTGTTTATTGTATTTTATTTTACTCAGCCATAACAATTTATTTTCTGTTAACCAACTTGCTGGCTGGCAGGCAGGCAGACAGCTACTCATAGACAGGCAGACAGACAGACAGCTACTCATGGAGAATTGGACAGGCAGGCAGTCAGACAGCTACTCATAGACAGGCAGACAGACAGCTACTCATGGAGAATTGGACAGGCAGGCAGACAGCTACTCATGGACAATTGGACAGGCAGGAAGGCAGACAGCTACTCATAGACAGACAGACAGCTACTCATGGACAATTGGACAGGCAGGAAGGCAGACAGCTACTCATAGACAGACAGACAGCTACTCATAGACAATTGGGCAGGCAGGCAGACAGCTACTCATAGACAGGCAGACAGACAGCTACTCATGGACAATTAGGCAGGCAGACAGACAGCTACTCATGGACAATTGGACAGGCAGGCAGGCAGACAGACAGACAGCTACTCATAGACAGGCAGGCAGACAGCTACTCATAGACAGGCAGACAGTAAGACAGCTACTCATTGACAGACAGACAAATAACTACTCATGGACAGACAGACAGGCAGGCAGGCAAAGAGCTACTCATGTTATGTTGTTATGTTATTATAACAGCTACTCATGTTATGTGCAATAATTTGTGCAGTTATGGAAACAGCTCTTTGTGTTTATGCAAGAAAATGTAACACATTTATTTATTTACATATTGTGTGCATGCACATTGTACTTTGATACATTTTGCGAAAATAAAGCAATTGAAATAGAGAAGTTATCAAGTATCATTAATGTCGTCATTTTATCTACTGGCCCCTGGCCCCTTGCCATTTTTGTAATGTGGCCCACAGGTAAATCTATTTGAGTATCCCTGGCTTAGAGGCCAGTCAATCGTGAAAACCCTCGCCACTATAGACCACGTGACTGGACGAGAAAGTCCGAGCGTTGATCGCTGAAGAAGGAAATGAACGAATACAGCGATCCCGTTTGATATCATTAAATTAAATAAAAACGACCTAAAGATGCCTTGGTACACAACGCGGATTAAGTACAGTAACTTTATTAGCACAAAGACATGTACAGTATACACTTCATTAGCACAAAAGTGCACACAGATTGGGTAATGGCTGCTCCAATGGACTGCCCCCATAGCCCAGGGTCAGTCACCCCCAGAGCCCAGGGTCAGTCGCCCCATAGCCCAGGGTCAGTCACCCCCAGAGACCAGGGGGTCGCCCCAGAGCCCAGGGGGGGTCGCCCCAGAGCCCAGGGGGGGGTCGCCCCATAGCCCAGGGGGGGTCGCCCCATAGCCCAGGGGGGGGGTCGCCCCAGAGCCCAGGGGGGGTCGCGCCAGAGCCCAGGGGGGGGTCGGCCGTACGAGGAGAGAACCATCACCGCGGGGGAACCTTACGCTTTACTTTTCTTCTTGTTCTTCTTCTGCTTTCTCTTCTTCAGAGGGTTGGGAACGATCTTCTTCACTTTGAGTGGTTGGAGGGGACAGGAAGTGGGTCTGAGGGGACAGGACGTGGGTTTCGTAGCGTCCTCGTCAACGACGTCGTCGTCCACTTTGTTCTCGTCGTCGTCGTCGTCGTTGTCTTTCGTCTCCTCAAACGTCCTCTTGCGACCCCCGCTCTCCTCCCGCTCCCCGTCCCGGGACCCTGCCGCTGTCCCCGGGGCCTCCTCCCCGTCCCGGGACCCTGCCGCTGTCCCCGGGGCGTCTGTGATCCACTCCACGAAGAGCGCCGGCACTCGGGGGGCGATGGCGTCCACCGTGTCGGCAAAGAGGCCGCCGTGACGGAATCCCAGCGCCAGAACGCTCCGGAGGCCCAGCGGCGGCCCCACGGTGGCGCTGAGCTGTGGAACCTGGGGGGGGGGCGGGGCAACAACGGTTAATACAACCAACAATCACACCCGTGTGAAGTGAGCGGCGCTACTATATATATTAACCCATTCTGACCTGAGATCAGATTCTAAAAATGTTCTTCTACATCCTGACAGTTTTCTGAATGTTTCTATGTCGGTCGTTCTTCGATTTTTCAAAAATAGCAGATCTACAAGCTCGTACGCTTGTAGATCTGCTTTCGATAGCTAAAGCATAACATAATGCTAACACCAAAAGGGGTTCCCGTCCAAAAGGGGTTAAAGTCTAACTCGTGTTGATGAGGTGATGTGACACAAACGGCGGAAACAAACATTAAACACGACTAACAATAAAGAGACAATATGACGTAAATGACACATTATGACGTACATTTTCCCTTCATTGTCAATGCGTTTACTAAACTGAACTAAAGACAAACATTAAACCTGGCACCCCTCAAAAATACAAAAATAATATAAATTTGAACGTGACAATACATTTTGGATCGATATTTTTTAATCATTACTAAACTAGCAAAAAAAAGAAGAAAAAAAACCTCTAAAAGATCACAAAAAGTGCTTCAAGATTGATTATTCGATTAAATTGGATAAAGATAAATGGACAGAACCATCCAGTCCTCCTACCTGACAGGTATAAATGGACAGAACCATCCGGTTCTCCTACCTGACAGGTATAAATGGACAGAACCATCCGGTTCTCCTACCTGACAGGTATAAATGGACAGAACCATCCGGTTCTCCTACCTGACAGGTATAAATGGACAGAACCATCCAGTCCTCCTACCTGACAGGTATAAATGGACAGAACCATCCGGTCCTCCTACCTGACAGGTATAAATGGACAGAACCATCCGGTCCTCCTACCTGACAGGTATAAATGGACAGGTATAAATGGACAGAACCATCCGGTCCTCCTACCTGACAGGTATAAATGGACAGAACCATCCGGTCCTCCTACCTGACAGGTATAAATGGACAGAACCATCCAGTCCTCCTACCTGACAGGCCGGCACCGCTCTGGTCCTGCTCAGGGCGATCAGGTGGTTGGTCATGTGACCCGGCTTCACCGACCTGCACACCAGAACCAGGCTGAGCCGGTTCCTCTCCAGAGCCCGGGTGACCTCGTTGATGCCGATGGCCAGCTGCCTCCTGGCCTCCAGGACTGTCCAGCCGCTCCTGGGTGGACCGCTGGGTGGACCGCTGGGAGGAAGGACTGGTGGTGGTGACGTCACGGTATCCTTCTCGCCGGGCTTCCTACAGGGACGGACGTGCAGAGTGTCTTAATATTTATTCCTACAGGGACGGACGTGCAGAGTGTCTTAATATTTATTCCTACAGGGACGGACGTGCAGAGTGTCTTAATATTTATTCCTACAGGGACGGACGTGCAGAGTGTCTTAATATTTATTCCTACAGGGACGGACGTGCAGAGTGTCTTAATATTTATTCCTACAGGGACGGACGTGCAGAGTGTCTTAATATTTATTCCTACAGGGACGGACGTGCAGAGTGTCTTAATATTTATTCCTACAGGGACGGACGAGTGTCTTAAGCGTTGTTCATAGTCTTAATATTTATTCCTATAGAGCGTCGCAGCCCCGCCCCCCCTCGAGAGACCCGGAAAAGAAATCCCCGTTCATTTTCCTCGTAGACTTTTCAGAAAGTATTTATTTAAAGACGTTTATACGCAGCGGACAAAGACAACTCTTGTCGTGACAAATCATGACAACAAACACAATTTTTCAACCAAGGTTCATGTTTTAGGTTGTTATTAGATAAAGTAAAAGGTGAGTGTTATTTGTCTTTGTTTTTTATTCTTTACTATAGTCCTACTAGACGCCAATAAATTACATCTGGCCACAAAAGATCACAGGATCTACTGAATGTGTCAAACTGACATATTGAGCCTGACACACCCAGTAGGCTACCTTCACATTCAGTAGATCCTGTGATCTTTTGTGGCCAGATGTAATTTATTGGGGTCTAGTAGGACTATAGTAAAGAATTAAAAAATAAATCACTATACAATTTTGTAAAGAAATACATATTTAGCCCCATGCTCGAATGCCCCCCCCCCCCCCCCTGTCAAAAACAGCTAAAATCCCTAAAACGAAAGAAAGCAGCAAATTAAAATAAATGAACACTCATCTTTTACCTTCTCTAATAACAACCTAAAACATGAACCTTGGTTGAAAAAAAAAAAAACTAAAGTTGTCCTTTAACCCATTCGGAACGGGAACCCATGTTGGTGTTAGCATCATGTTATGCTTTAGCTATTGAAAAACAGCAGATCTACAAGCTCGTAGCGCGCCACCGAGTGGCGCACTACGAGCTTGTAGGTCTGCTATTTTTGAAAAATCGAAGAACGACTGTGACATTTTTTTAGAATCTGATCTCAGGTCAGAATGGGTTCATCAGACCAGTGTGTGTCCTAGTGGAAACCTCGTACGAATCTGATCTCAGGTCAGAATGGGTCAATCAGACCAGTGTGTGTCCTAGTGGAAACCTCGTACGAATCTGATCTCAGGTCAGAATGGGTTAACAAACTCTAGGGCTATAATACTCGTATCCCTACTTTTTCCTCCACTGGCGGAACGGGTTGGTCTCCGTCTTCTGCAGCCCGACGGCGTGCAGCCCCTCCCTGAGGGCCCTGAGGATGAGGAGCACGTCGGCCTGGGGCAGGGGGCTCCACCGGGGAGCGCTGAACGGAGAACACAGGGACGTCTTGGCCGGAACCTGCTTCTGTTGCCTCTGCTGCTTCTTGGTGGGCTTGGCTGGGGCGGCCCTGGTGGCGGCCATGATGGGCGTGGCTGGGGCGGCCATGATGGGCGTGGCTGGGGCGGCCATGATGGGCGTGGCTGGGGCGGCCATGATGGGCGTGGCTGGGGCGGCCGTGGCGGCCATGATGGGCGTGGCTGGGGCGGCCATGATGGGCGTGGCTGGGGCGGCCATGATGGGCGTGGATGGGGCGGCCGTGGCGGCCATGATGGGCGTGGCTGGGGCGGCCGTGGCGGCCATGATGGGCGTGGCTGGGGCGCCGGCGGCCATGATGGGCGTGGCTGGGGCGGCCGTGATGAGGACCACTGAAATGATGACAACGGACACACAGCTGTTAAGACGCAAAGGTTCTTTCTTTTTGCGAACGCAGTGAGCACTTACTATGAGACCTAGCAGATCATGTCTGTCTGTGTGTCTGTGTGTCTGTCTGTCTGTCTGTGTTTGTGTCTGTCCCGCTATCCAAATATGGAGTGTGTTGCATCAGCAATCACTCAGCTCCATATATGGGCACAAAAGGGGCACCATATAAGGAGTCCCCAAAGCAGCTATACGTCCAAAACCCAAATATGTACGAGCTGCGTTCGCTTCCCGCGTTTGCGCGTCTTACTCGTATTATTGCCTACAGGTTCAATGTTTTTTTTTTAGTTTTGGGCGAGAACCCCTTTTGGTGCTTTTGGTGCGACCACAAAATGTCCCAAGAAACTAGCTATAGCCTAGCCACCGAGTCTGCTATAGCGCTCTGGGAGAACAGAGCAGCTGAATTCTTTCGTTTTGATTATAGGTGGTGAACGGTGCTGGTTTAACCCAGGGCTAGAAGGCTGTTTCAACCAATCAGATTGCTTCCTCGAAACGACCTGTTTATCATCTAGGGCCCCTGACCATGGGCTCCATATATGGAGCTGCGGCCTGTTCTGAAATGGGCATGCCTGACATGAATACATACATACTGTACATGCAGAACCACATTAGTATTTATCTTCAACTACAGTATACATCATTTTGGTTGAGTGGCATAATTATAACACATTATGATTTAAAAGTAAATCTCGTTTATGTCAATATTTCTAACAAGACATTTTGTACCATTTTCATATCGAGGCCCAATTATTTATTTCTGAATTTGAATACAATATACGGAGTTACGGACCACCATCTGATGACATTTAGCCTCTCAGACCCAATATACGGACCACCATCTGATGACATTTAGCCTCTCAGACCCATCTGAACCACGGACCACCATCTGATGACATTTAGCCTCTCAGACCCATCTGAACCACGGACCACCATCTGATGACATTTAGCCTCTCAGACCCATCTGAGCCACGGACCACCATCTGATGACATTTAGCCTCTCAGACCCATCTGAACCACGGACCACCATCTGATGACATTTAGCCTCTCAGACCCAAAGCTAAAGAAGAATTTGTTGTTGGATAACATTTTGTCCACAGTCCCATAACAGGAAAACGTTGATGAAAATAACAATTCTACATTCTCTAAATGTGTAGACTTCTTGTAAATTAACTTAAGTAATAACAGATCATGTTTAACAATAATTTAACTCTGGAGATTGTAAAATGAAACCAAATGGATAAGGGTCAATTTGG
This sequence comes from Protomyctophum bolini, assembly GCF_963924005.1. Lineage (NCBI taxonomy): Eukaryota > Metazoa > Chordata > Actinopteri > Myctophiformes > Myctophidae > Protomyctophum > Protomyctophum bolini. The sequence goes on along the minus strand of NC_137868.1, from coordinate 1,687,777 downwards.
TCTAGACTCTACAGTAATAATAAGGGTGACCCATTTGGTTACAAACTGTCCCATCATTTAGCTGCATGGGGACCACCTGGAACCCCCTCAAGGACCACCTGGAACCCCCTCAAGGACCACTGACTGGTTGGTTGAGAAACACTGTTCTGTACTAGACTATAACATCATGTCCAACATATTAACAGTTGATTTATACCTGGACTGTCTGGAAGTCAATGTGTTTTAATCATAGTTATAACAGTTTTTAATGCAATGTAAAAGGTTGATATTTACCTGTTGTAATCCCAGAGTTATAACTGTTTTAATGTGGTCTGACCACGTTGTGTTTCTACTGTCTCGGTGTCTCTACGATACAACAACAACATGAGTTAGCTTCAGGGCGCCGCCATCTTGTTTTGAACCTGAGAAACTTTATTGGTGTCGGAACACAACACAACACAACTCTCTCTCTCTCTCTCTCTCTCTCTCTCTCTCTCTCTCTCTCTCTCTCTCTCTCTCTCTCTCTCTCTCTCTAGATTGTCGTTTAGCGCCACCTGCTGTCTCCTTTTGGAACCACACTAGCTATTTGAGTTATCCTTTTGAAAATAAAAAGTGCGTTATTTCAGCAGAATGGTTGTGCCAAACTGAAAGATAAACCTGTTTTGTGAATGTCAATGTGTTCACCCACGTTTTAAACCTGTTTTGTGAATGTCAATGTGTTCACCCACGTTTTCCGGACGGACTAACATGAGTAGGCCTATATATTAATTCACTCTGAATATCTGAAACTTGAGCACATGTATTTTTGTGCATTTTCTTGCTTTTTTTAATCACACCAGTGAGTTTTTATTCATGTATTCTTTTAACAGCGAGCCCAGCTGCTGTTTGCAAGCAGTTTAATTATATATAAAAATACTAAGATTGATATATAATGGATATACCATGCGTGGTCATTTTGACAACTAATTCTAGTTTAGTCTAATTCACACCATTTAGTTTTAGTCCTATTTTTGGGCTATATTTTAGTCCATCTGAAATTGTTTAGTCAATATTATTATTAGCCATAATGGTTCATGACTCTCGTATTCATACGAGAGTCAATCATCATGGCCGTCATGTTTCAGGGCTAAGTCAATATAGTCTAGTCTTATAGTCGACTAAATATCAAAAAGAATTAGTCTATATTATAATAATTATTATTATTATTATCATTAATATCAACTGTTTCAGTGATTCATGTCCGTTATTCCTGGTTTGTACCATGCAATGAACTAATGGTGCATGTTAATGTCGTCATTGTTTAAGTCCCATCCACTGACTGACAACCGTCCCAGCCAATCACAGTGCTCAGAGAAAACCAATCGCATTCTTCAAAGCCGTCTTGCCAGCCGTTGGCCCCGCCCTCTGTGCTGACAGACAGACAGTTCTGATTGGTCACTGGTGTGTTCATTCAGTGTGTGCAGTATTAAACAACGGACTGTCCGGTGAAACCCGAGCCTGCCGACCGTCCAGAAACACAACCCGAACCCGCTGCACTTTGATGCTGCTGCAGACCCGCTGCTGACCGCTGAAAATGTCTCTTCAGGTAAAATATTATTAATAATAATATGATCTCTTATTGTTTATTGTTGTCCTGATCTGATATAGGAAGGGATGCTTATAGGATGAAAGAATGCATGATCCGTTGGACCGTTATAATTTGCATTTCGTACTGTATGTAAATCAGCTGTTTTACATTCTATTAAAATGCATCGTATCAGGAGAACTATGGCCACTGCATGCTGGACCCTATATTATAGCTCTGGTCCATATAGCCCTGTTAAATGCATATGGTTCTGCCAGAACCATAGGGATATGGACCAGAGCTAGCTGGGCCCTGCTGTGCTGCATGGGCAGGTGGATGGATGGATGTTGTTAGGCTATGGACCAGAGCTGGGCCCTGCTGTGCTGCATGGGCAGGTGGATGGATGGAGAACTGTCTCCAACGGCCACCAAACTATACAATAATATTATGGCCTGCATCCTTTTTTGCAGCTTATAAAGTCCTCCTCAATGTATATATAATATATACAGGAGTTGATTGTCATATTATGACAATCGACTCCTGCAATTAATGTGTGTGATATTATTATGAATAATGTATGTAGGCTATACCTGCATCTAAATTGGGATTTATTTCATGAAAACACGTAACATTAAAAGGTGCTTTTAAACTAAGTGAGTCCCTCATGTCGTGAGAATTGCTCCAAAAACAAGACTCTTTTATTTTTAGACAAAGATGCATAACTTGCAGTTCTCTCGCATCTGCATGACGTCACCCGTTCATTTCACTACTGAATGAGTGAATGTGGAGCCACAGAGGAATCCTAGATGATGGATTGATGGCCTTTAGATGGATTGATGGCCTTTACAGTACATTAGAATCTACTGTAATGTTGCTGCTAAAATACAGCAGCCATCTACTAGCCTACTGCCATTTAGACCTCAGGACCATTTTAATGCCTTCTAAATCCTGACAGTTGTCTCAAAAACGTTTCTTGGGAATGTTTGTATATGTCAGTCGTTCTCAAAGTGTTTCATGTCAAGGACCCCAAAGATTATTATGTCATTTGCTGCCAACCCCCGTCTGAAAATATGTTGTTCCAGGTAGCCTATAGTTAGTATATATACATTATATATAGTTCTCAATAATGTAATGTTTACAACATCTACAGTATACTACTGCTTAATGCCAGTGCAATCTACCAATTGAGTATTTTACAACCTCTACAGGAGAATGTATTAATTAACCACAACAGTGTTTTATATGAAGCAGGATATTGAAACGTGAAATGTATCCCCAAAACTACACCCTACAAAACTACACACTACAATAATAATCATAATCATAATAAGTAAATAATAATCAGTTTTATTTGTAATGCACTTTTCATTCACAAAGAAACCCAAACAAAGTGCTACCTGGTAAAAATAACACAGTAAGTCAAGCACAAAGAGGACATTGCTGTTAAATAATTGATAATAAGTCGTCCTAGGGATGTTAGTGATGCTTCTCAATATCACATGGGTTGTCTGTGCGTGCGCTTAGGCTACGGTGCATGTGTAAAATAATGCTCAATAAAATGATGTTGTATTATAGGCTACGTCATTAATGCCATGGTTTCAGACTCACTCAGAGACATCGCGCAATGCCGTGTACACGTGTTGCACGTTTTAGGGAGATTAATTACAAAACGAGAACGCTTTACAACCAATTACGTAATGATTTGAATAGCCTCTTACATCTGGGAGAATGGGCTAAGACTTCAACTGGAGTTTGAGGCCAACTATAAGAGTTCAGATATATAGATTGATGTTATTGAAATGCTCCTTGTAAAGACCATAACATTCAGATATATAGATTGATGTTATTGAAATGCTCCTTGTAAAGACCATAATGTTCAGATATATAGATTATTGAAATGCTCCTCATAAACGCCATAATGACGTGTTGCTGCTAATGGCCCACATACAGTAGAGACCAGGCCCTTTGTACAGTAATAATGGCCCACATACAGTAGAGACCAGGCCCTTTGTACAGTAATAATGGCCCACATACAGTAGAGACCAGGCCCTTTGTACAGTAATAATGGCCCACATACAGTAGAGACCAGGCCCTTTGTACAGTACATACAGTAGAGACCAGGCCCTTTGTACAGTACATACAGTAGAGACCAGGCCCTTTGTACAGCTCATTATGCATAATGGAACACGGAGGCTGTCTCAGCTCTGCTGAATAATAACAGCCTATTGTTTGTCTGTAATGTGGGCTAAAAGCTGCCTCCCTCCCTCCCTCCTTCCTTCCTTCCTGGGTTCTGGTTCTGGTTGTCTGTGTAATGTGGGCTAAAAGCTGCCTCCCTCCCTCCTTCCTTCCTGGGTTCTGGTTCTGGTTGTGGTTCTGACCACACAGACTGTCAGGCTCCAGTCCCTGGGTTCTGGTTGTGGTTCTGACCACACAGACTGTCAGGCTCCAGTCCCTGGGTTCTGGTTGTGGTTCTGACCACACAGACTGTCAGGCTCCAGTCCCTGGGTTCTGGTTGTGGTTCTGACCACACAGACTGTCAGGCTCCAGTCCCTGGGTTCTGGTTGTGGTTCTGGCCACACAGACTGTCAGGCTCCAGTCCCTGGGTTCTGGTTGTGGTTCTGACCACACAGACTGTCAGGCTCCAGTCCCTGGGTTCTGGTTGTGGTTCTGACCACACAGACTGTCAGGCTCCAGTCCCTGGGTTCTGGTTGTGGTTCTGACCACACAGACTGTCAGGCTCCAGTCCCTGGGTTCTGGTTGTGGTTCTGGCCACACAGACTGTCAGGCTCCAGTCCCTGGGTTCTGGTTCTGGTTCTGGTTCTGGCCACACAGACTGTCAGGCTCCAGTCCCTGGGTTCTGGTTGTGGTTCTGGCCACACAGACTGTCAGGCTCCAGTCCCTGGGTTCTGGTTGTGGTTCTGACCACACAGACTGTCAGGCTCCAGTCCCTGGGTTCTGGTTGTGGTTCTGACCACACAGACTGTCAGGCTCCAGTCCCTGGGTTCTGGTTCTGACCACACAGACTGTCAGGCTCCAGTCCCTGGGTTCTGGTTGTGGTTCTGGCCACACAGACTGTCAGGCTCCAGTCCCTGGGTTCTGGTTGTGGTTCTGACCACACAGACTGTCAGGCTCCAGTCCCTGGGTTCTGGTTGTGGTTCTGACCACACAGACTGTCAGGCTCCAGTCCCTGGGTTCTGGTTGTGGTTCTGACCACACAGACTGTCAGGCTCCAGTCCCTGGGTTCTGGTTGTGGTTCTGACCACACAGACTGTCAGGCTCCAGTCCCTGGGTTCTGGTTGTGGTTCTGACCACACAGACTGTCAGGCTCCAGTCCCTGGATTCTGGTTGTGGTTCTGGCCACACAGACTGTCAGGCTCCAGTCCCTGGGTTCTGGTTCTGGCCACACAGACTGTCAGGTTCCAGTCCCTGGGTTCTGCTTCTGACCACTGGTCCAGTTTCTCATTCACACACTAGAGTGTCTTCAAAACTCATTAACCCATTTAGACCTGAGGCAGATTAAAAAATAAATAAAAAAGGCTTATGAATAATTTCTGAAAAACCTGTTTCTATAATCAGTTGTTCTCAAACCATTTCAAAATGTATCTGTAATTGAGGGTATGTGTGTGACATCATCGTCAAACCAGGAAGTTATGCAGGAATGCCTACTGAGTGGCAAAAAACTACTTTCTGACCTTGACAGCCCAGACATCCACACAGAGAAGTTTTGTTGTTGTTTAATGAATCTGATTGCATTAAACAAAGTTAAACTGACCCCTCCCCCCCCATTGCTTATAGTAAATTGCTCTGGATTATAAAAAAACATGTGCGTATGCGTGTGCGTGTGTGTGTGTGTGTGCGTGTGCGTGTGTGTGTGTGTGCGCGTGGGTGTGCCGTCCTGCAGGCAGACTTTGACAAGGTAGCAGTGGATGTGAAGAACGTGAAGACCAGGCCTTCTGACCAGGAGCTGCTGGACATGTACGGACTTTACAAACAGGCCAACGCTGGAGACATTGATATTGGTACAGACCTTTTTTTGATATATATATTTTTTATCCCACGATTTTGTAACCCATTTTTCACCCCTGTGTCAATTATCTAATGTGATCCTGGGCTCTACACACCCTCCGCCAACCTAGTCCCCATATATGGGGGACAAGGGGAGACCAATCTAGTCCCCATATATGGGGGACAAGGGGAGAGCAACCTAGTCCCCATATATGGGGGACAAGGGGAGAGCAACCTAGTCCCCATATATGGGGGACAAGGGGAGACCAACCTAGTCCCCATATATGGGGGACAAGGGGAGACCAACCTAGTCCCCATATATGGGGGACAAGGGGAGAGCAACGGACTTGAACTCATGCTTCCTTCATGCCTGAGTGTCCAAGTCGCTCCTTTACACCTGACAGGGGGGAGTTTCCCTGGTTGGACGTTGTAGCGTGTGGAAGGAACACGTTATTCCAACCAGTTCCTTTCCCCTCCATCAGGCGCCCTGGCTGGCCAGGGGGAGGCAGTTTAGAGACCACGATTACTGCATGTTTTTGTGAGGGTACCTACCCTAGGAGACACTAGACATTAATATTGGTACAGTACAGACCTCGTCTATTACATGCAGGACAACTACAGTAACGCAAATTGTGATTGGCCGGAATGAGATGATGTATGATGATAAGAGCGCCCCTCACTTCACACGGGTGTGATTTTTAGATGTCAAAAGGGATGGCTAAGGTTTGGCTATACTAGAATCTAGAGTTGCAACACCTACCATCAGCCCATACATCCAAACAGAAAAGTCCTACATCTGATCGTATTAAACGACGTTAAACTATCACCAACATTGCAGCTGTACAAAAAGCTTAAATTAAATTAAATTAAATTAAAAATCGTTCTATCTGCAAAGAGTTTTGTTCCACCTTAGACATGTTATCAGCTATACTTTCTGTCATGACATTCTGTGCATGTGAATCATTTGATTATTCTTCACGTGTTGGAGGTTGGAGTTGGAAATCAGCCCTGCTTTGAAACTGCACATAATGCAGGAGGCAGCAGAAGGTTGCGTTATTGAGAACGAGAGCTTCCAAACTCCATGAAGCTTTGAAAAATAATCACGTGCATGGAATATCTTGACACAAAGTAGCTCATAACAGTGGATTTTCATGCAACAAACTTTGCACGTACACGTAGGAAGAGGATCATTCGAGATTTTCTTACAGCTTCAATGCAATGTCGGTGAGTTTAACGTTCTCTTGAATATATATTATTTTACAGCGAACATTTTTAACTGGTATCTTTGCTTCTGGGGGGGAGGGGGGGGGTCCCTGGTTTCAGACGGGGGTCGGCAGCCAAGTACAGATCATTTTCGGGGGTCCTTGACATGAAATAGTTTGAGAACCACTGATGTGTTTGTGTCGTCACAGATAAACCGGGCATGATGGACCTGAAGGGAAAAGCCAAGTGGGATTCTTGGAACTCGAGGAAAGGTATAAATAAATACAACCACAACAGTATACAAACATTCTAAATATCGCTCAAACTTATAGCTGAAATAGTATTGCGTTACCTTAAAATGGTATATATGTGTAAGGGTTTGGCGCTTCTGTTTCCTCTGCATCACATGCTGGAGTTTTGTAGGTTTTGCAACGCGGCCTGATAATAATAATAATAATAATAATAATAATAATAATAATAATAATAATAATAATAATAATAATAATAATAATAATAATAATAATAATAATGTGTTTTATTTTTTATTTTTTACAGGGATGTCCAAAGAAGATGCCATGACAGCCTACATCACACTCGCTAAGGAAGCCATCGCCAAATACGGGATGTGAGGAATTAAGGAAGGAAGGCAGGCAACGATTAAATATAGCAATAACTATTTCCTTTTTAACCCATTCTGACCTGAGATCAGATTCATACGAGGTTTCCACCTGGACACACACTGGTCTCATTATAACCCATTCTGACCTGAGATCAGATTTAAAAAATGTCGGTCGATTTTTCAAAAATAGCAGACCTACAAGCTCATAGCGCGCCACTCGGTGGCGCGCTATGAGCTTGTAGATCTGCTATTTTTCAATAGCTAAAGCATAACATGATGCTAACACCAAAATCGGTTCCCGTTCAGAATGGGTTAAGTCTATTATCTAAAAGAGCTAATTGAACAATTCCAATGTGCACTATAACATTTTGAAATGATTGATATTCACCAATTTACCTTTTTTAATGTTTTGATAAGTTGAGTTTGGAGGCTCAAAATAAGTGTTTGAGGTCCCAAACATGTTTTAGGTTTTAGTTTGATTGCTGCAAAAATGCTAATATACTGTATTTGGGAAAAGATAAATAGCATTTAACCCATTTAACCCATTTCGACCTGAGGCCGATTAAAAAAAAAAAGGCTTCTAAATCCTAAAGGTTTTCTGAAAAACCTATGTTTCTGTGTCAGTGGTGCTCAACCGTTTTCATGTCAAGTACACCCAGAATTGTCTGTAATTAATTGTTGTCTCCCAGAAGCAAATATTTGAGTTAAAAACATTCGCTCCGAAAGAATATATATTCAAAGATTTGTGCCCCATTTTCACGATTAAAAAATAAATAAAAATACAAGCTTGTAGCTTGTAGATCTGCTATTTTTCAATAGCTACGGTATAACATAATGCTTAAAACACCAAAAGGTGTTCCCGCCCTGAATGAGTTAAAGTAAAAGTATCGATACTGCAATATAGAAATACCTGTTAATTTGTCACAAGTAAAAGTCCAGAATTGTACATTTACTTTGAGTAAAAGTACAAAAGTATTGGCATCAAAAAGTACCAAAATATAGAAGTAGAAGTACTCGTTATATGCAGAATATCCCATTTCAAGGTTTCAAATGTCTTATAAAAACGATCTTTTGAAAATAGCAGATCTACAAGAAAATGATGAGACAGGCGTTCCCTCCACATGGGGAAAGGTATGAGCTTATTTCAGATGTATACACGGTTCTGTTTCGTCACCTCTTAATTAGATTTTAATTAGATAGCCAACGCATGAATGGGAAAACAATCATTGTTTTTCGTAACAATCTGCACTTTTTGATGCGGTCTAGGCAGGCCTACTGTTAGGTACTACCTACCTACTAGGCCTAGGCACGGTCTAGGCAGGCCTACTGTTAACAAGAATGAATTAATTAACATATACTTGAATAAAGAGATACAGAATGGTCATGTGATGTCAGTCCACTTGTGTGTGAGTGAATTCTGCTTAATTGGGTGAGTTTATTTGAAAACTATTATGTTTTGACTGGCCGCTGTGAAGTTATTTTTTTAACTTAAGTTGTATGAAATACTTGCCATTAATATAGTGGTTGCAACTGTATTCATTGATTGCCCGAGTCCCGTGGTGGGAGTTCTGCTCTGGTTTTGGTGAAATATCTATAATTAGTTCCGGTAATTTTGTGGGGGGCACTGGGGGGCCACGCAGTAAATGTAAATTAATCCACAAAACTAACGTTATTTGTATTGTTGACCTATTTCTATATTAGTGCAACTTTCGTTATTTTGTTTACCCCTCTATCACACGGAACTATGTTTTTTGTGTCCATATCACTACGCCCCAAAAAAATTGTTCCATGTGATAGAGGGGTCAAAGTTGAACGAAAGTCGCGCTAATATTTTAGAAATAGGTCAACAATACAAATTACGTTTGTTTTGTGGATTAATTTACTTTTACTGCGTGGCCCCAGTAAAAAAAAATCTCCTGGAGGTCACTCCCTCGCCTTGTGGACCGGAGTCACCCCGAGGGAATCCAACACCTCCCGCTTGTAGTCCTGGAAGTCTCCCTGGATGTGACTGAGCGAGCGGTTCTCCACCACCCACAGCTGACAGCGAGTCTCCGTGATGAGCCTGGCGTCGTGGCTCACGACGACCACGGCTCCTTTGTACCGGTTGATGGCCTCCGACAGGGCGTCGATGGACTCGATGTCCAGGTTGTTGGTGGGCTCGTCCAGGACCAGCACGTCGGGCCGGCGGCAGGCGAGCTCGGCGAACATCACGCGCGCCTTCTGCCCCCCCGAGAGCTTGGACATCTGGATGGTGTGGGCGTGGCTCTCCAGGCCGAAGCGGCCCAGGCACTTCCTGGCGTCCTGGTAGGGCAGGTTGAAGTTCCTCTGGAGGTACGCCGTGGCCGCCTCGTCCATGTTCAGCTGGTCGGCGTACTGCTGGTTGAAGAAGCCCACTTTGACCCGGTGGTTCTGCCTCCTCTGGCCTCGGGTCGGGGTCAGCCTCCCGGTGAGGAGCAGCAGCAGGGTGCTCTTTCCCACGCCGTTGGGTCCGACGATGCAGATCCTGGACTCCCTGTCGACGCCAAAGTCCACGTTCTGGAACAGGGTCAGTCCGTCGTAGCCGAAGTCCACGCCGTGCAGGCCCATGACGGGCGTCCAGCCGTCGTGGAGCGCGTGGGGGTCGGGGAAGGTGAAGTTGACGGTGTATTCTCTGGGTCTCTTCAGGAGCTCCGTGTTCTCCCGGCTCTCCTCATCCATTCCTCCCGCCTTCCTCTTCCCCTTCTGCTGCTTCCTGGTCAGCGGCTCCTTGGCCTTCTTCTCGGCCTGTTTGGTGGACTGGCCGCCGGCCTTCAGCTCCTTCAGCTTCTTCTCCTGCTTCTCGTACTGCTTCTGGAGCTCCTTGAACTTCTGCGCGTACATCTTCTTGAAGGCCAGGTAGTTGCCGCGGTAATAGTGCAGCTTCTGGCTGTCCAGGTGGACGATATCCGTGCAGACGTCGTCCAGGAAGCTCTGGTCGTGGGAGACGACGAGCAGAGTCTTCTTCCAGCCCTGGAGGTAGTTGTTGAGCCAGATGACGGCGTTCAGGTCCAGGTGGTTGGTGGGCTCGTCCAGCATCAGGAGCGTGGGCTCCATGAACAGAGCCCTGGCGAGGGACACTCTCATCCTCCAGCCCCCCGAGAACCTCTGGGTGGGCCGGTTCTGCATCTCGGGGGTGAAGGAGAGGCCGGCCAGGATGCTGCGGGCCTTGTGCTCGGCGGCCGCGGCCCCGATGGCGCTCAGCTCCTCGTACACCTTCTGCAGCCTCGCGGAGACGCCGTCGTCGCCCTTCTTCAGCTGGGCCTGCAGCGCGCTCTCCTCCTGCAGGAGCTTCAGGCGCCGCGTGTCCGCCATCAGCACCGCCTGGACCGCCGGCGTGTCGTCCGCCCGGACCTCCTGTTCGCACAGCAGCAGGTCGATGCTGGGCGGGATGCTCAGCGCCCTGTTGGCGACGTGCTTCAGCAGCGTGCTCTTCCCCTTGCCGTTGGGTCCGACCAGGCCGTAGCGTCGGCCCGCCACGATCAGGAGGTCGGCGTTGACGAAGAGCTCCTTCCCGTGAGCCGAGATGCTGAACCTCTCCAGCTTGACGTCGGAGGCGTTCTGCAGCATGGCCTGTCTGGAGGACATCTCGGCCTGAGACAAGGAGAAGTCGCCCAGCTCCGTGGCGTCCTGGGAAACCCGCTTCTCGTTCTCCATCTGCTTCATCTTCTTCTTTCTCTCCTTCCTGGTGAGGTTTGCAGACGGGTCGTCGTCGCCGTCCTCCTTCTTCTTCTTCTTCTTCTTGGCCTGCTCCGCTATGATGTCCTCGGCACACTTCATGGTGTCGTCCGAGTCGCTCTGATGTTCACGCTCTGACATGATGTCCTCGGCACACTGATCGTCGCTCTGATCTTCCTCCTTTTCCTCGTCTTTGCTGCGCGGCGGTTTAGCCGCGTTTCCCTCCTGTCGCGTCTGATCCTTGGACCGCTTGGCTTTCGTCTTGAGCTTGTTCACGACTTTCTTTTCATGTCTCTTCTCCGTGTCATCTTCCCGGTCGGATGCGGCCGTCGTCGGCTTCACAGCCTTGGATTTGGGCGTTTTCTTGCCCTTCTCAACCTCCTTGTTTGGTGGCCTGTCGTCTTCATCCGAAGAGCTTTCCTCACCTTCACCACGACAATGATCAAGATCCTCCTTGTCTGTCTCGGCGTCCTCATTAGATGCAGCCTTCTGCAGCTTCACAGACTTAGATTTAGCCTTTTCTGTCTTCTTAACGTCCTTGTTAGATGGAGCCTTTGCCTTGACCGGCTTGGGTTTAGCTGTTATCTTGCCTCCCTTAGGCAATGTCAGAAGATCCAGTCTCTCCTCTTCTAAAGAGCCTTCCCCATCACTGTGACAAGACTCTTCTGTCTCGTCTTCCTTCACAACAAGTTTAGACTGAGCGTTTCTCTTGCCCTTCGACACCTTCTCAAGCTCCATGTTTGGTGGTCTGTCATCTTCCTCTAAAGAACTCTCCTCCTGATCGCTGTGGATATGACTCTCTGTCTCACCGGACGAGGAATCAGAGGCAGCCGTCTGCAGCTTTACTGACTTAGCTTTAGCTTTCTTCTTGCCAGCCTTGGACACCTTCTCCACCTCCTTGTTTGGACTATCGTCCAAAGAGCTTTCCCCATTATCACAGTGACCGAGAACAGCCTTCTCCGTCTTCTTGTCTTCCCTGTTAGATGCAGCCTTCACCTTCACTGGCTTGGATTTACCCTTTGTCTTACCTTTAAACACTTTCCCAACTTCCCTTTTAGGTGGTCTATTATCATCTTCATCTGAAGAGCCTTCACTGTGACAACGACTGAGAACAGCATGCTCTGATTCGTCTTCCTCGTCAGACTCATCCATAACAACCTTCGCAGGCTTAGATCGGGCGTTTGTCTTGCCCTTGGACACTTTCTGAACCTCCCTCGTCGGCGGTCTATCCTCGTCCGAGGAGCTTTCCCCGTCACTGTCGTCACAATCCCTGACGGAAGCCTTATTCTCTCCTTGCTGGTCGTCCTCGTCAGATTCAGCCTTAACCTTCACAACAGGCTTAAACTGAGCTTTTCTCTTGCTCTTAGACGCCTTCTCGCCCTCCTTGTTTGGAGGTCTAGCGTCTTTTCTCAAAGAGCTTTCCTCGTCGTCACTCTGAGCCAGAGCGGCAAACTTGTTCTCGCTTTTTTTTTTCTTGCCACCTTGCCTGGGAACGACTGCAGGCTTCTCACCGCCGTCGCCGTCGTCGTCGCTGGCGAGCGCCGCCGACTGATTTTTCATCTTCTTGGTTCCCGTGGCGTTTGCGTCCGCGTCGCCGGCTCTCCCTTTCAGGTGTTTCTTCTTCCTTCGGGTCTGTTCTTTGTGCGCGTCCTTCGCCGACGCCTCGCGCTCCTCCTTTTCACTTTTGACATTTTGGGAGAGTTCCTCGAAGAAGCTCTTTTTTTCCTTTTTATCTTTCTTCCCTTTCTTCACGGCTGCCGTCGGGGCCGTGGGGGCCGTCGGGGCAGCTTCGTCACCGTCCCACTGGGCTCTTTCTTTGGCTTTCTTGGGCATGTTTCTTATTTGCGCGCTGCTTACCGTTCCGTGTGGTTCATTTACAAAGCGGCCAACCTGCCGTTTCATATAGTTCGTTTATAAAAAGCTACTGGCTCACTCAAGCCTTTTATGTTCGTTGTGACATCACGGTTAGTTCCGGTGATGCGTTGTGATTGGCTGAGAGACATTGCCATCGTCTCCAAATAATACTGATAATCAGTGGTGGCCGAACGGTTTGCGGAGCGGTCTTGACATCGGAAGGTCGCTAGTTCGTATCGTATCCCCGGACCGGCACGTTCAAATTACCACCGTTGAAGTGCCCTTGAGCAAGGCATTGAACCTCTACCATGAAATGTTCTATGAGCAGGGCCTGGCTGTAAACAAGTTCTTGAGCTTAGTCCAGTTACCCTGGGTAAACATAGTACCTTTCCTTTCCTTAGTCCAGTTACCCTGGGTAAACATAGTACCTTTCCTTTCCTTAGTCCAGTTACCCTGGGTAAACATAGTACCTTTCCTTTCCTTAGTCCAGTTACCCTGGGTAAACATAGTACCTTTCCTTTCCTTAGTCCAGTTACCCTGGGTAAACATAGTACCTTTCCTTTCCTTTGTCCAGTTACCCTGGGTAAACATAGTACCTTTCCTTTCCTTTGTCCAGTTACCCTGGGTAAACATAGTACCTTTCCTTTCCTTTGTCCAGTTACCCTGGGTAAACATAGTACCTTTCCTTTCCTTAGTCCAGTTACCCTGGGTAAACATAGTACCTTTCCTTTCCTTAGTCCAGTTACCCTGGGTAAACATAGTACCTTTCCTTTCCTTAGTCCAGTTACCCTGGGTAAACATGGTACCTTTCCTTTCCTTAGTCCAGTTACCCTGGGTAAACATAGTACCTTTCCTTTCCTTTGTCCAGTTACCCTGGGTAAACATCATGGTAGCTTTGCTTTGCTTTGCTTTTACATAATACGAAGGACCATGATCTGCAGTAAAGTATCCTGCAGTAAGACACCCTGAGGGCGAGAAGTGCACACACATCCGCCTGGGTGACGGCAGACTGCTGGGAGAGCGCTGGCACTTTGGCATGGGGGGGGGTCAGATCAACATATGGAATGCATTCTGTATACCGACCATATATGGAGCGTGTCTTGAGTGTACAGGGTTTGATGAGGTCAGATCAACATATGGAACGTCAGAACATGTCAGCTCCATATATGGAGACTTAAGGGTGACTTGAGTGTATTAAGTGTACAGGGTTTGATTTAAATGGGATGTATGACGATGTATGATAACAGTGATTTCTTAACATGTTCCCAGAAAGAAAAACATAATTACTAAATTATGAATATGTGTGTATAACTGTACGCTATGATATAGGCCTTTATACTTTATAACCTACTTGGCATTCTGTCAAACTGATCAGATTAAATAAACACCAACAATACTATGATATAATTGATGTTCTAAGAACATTTTTAAGGTCTGCCCAATTGGAAATTATCATTAAAACTGAAACAGTTTACCTTAATTGGCCATTAGGCCATTAGCCAATCACATGGCTGTCACACTGTAATGCAGTGCTTTTCAAACGTTTTCATTTGAAGGACCCCCAAGATGAGATGATACTCATTAGCCTGCGGACCCCCATTAGAACATACTAGTGATTCTCAACCATTTTCATTTCAAGGACCCCCCAGTTTGACATGCATATTAGTCTACGGACCCCGTTGATGTAACGCTGAGTGTGCAAAATGCAAATGTAACCATAAATGGACCCATTTGTACACTCACCCATAAAGGGTCCATTTGGTTCCAAACTATCATTTAGCCGGGGTCCCTCTGGACCCCTGGGGGGGTCCCTGGACCCCACTTTGGGAACCACTGCTGCGATGCATTGTGAATCAGCTGAATATCACATTGACAGTGCAGCAAGGCCAAGGGTCTTCTGTGTGTGTGTGGTCCTTTGGCGACACCATGTGGTGACTGGTTGTCATCACTACTAGTGTATTGAACACACAACAGCAAAAAAAACAAAACACAGGAGCTGCTCCCGGCGCATGCTTTCGACGTCATGAATTGGCGCGGATGTTGCTGTAGTTTGCATTTAGGACAAAGTCCTGCATGTTAATGTTGTTAATGTTGTTGTTGAACACATAAATCCATATTTATTGATCTGTACAGTGTTGTCTATGTAGTGCGTGTTGGTGACGTCATCATGTGGATCTTGAAGCAACGTGAAGGATCTGGAGGTGAGTTTAGATCACTAATATTTATATACGCGAAGATGCGATACACCACAGTATATATTATGCATAATTACAGCACATTTCAAGCACAACTCAATACAAAAAAACAGTTTACTGAGTGGACGACAGTCACACCATAAACAGGGACTGATGTGATTGATTGAAATATTTACTAACAGTTTGCAGAATTACAGTAGGCTACATTTCAAGCACAAACTCAATACAAAGACTGTTAACTGTGAGTGGACGACCCAATAAAGCATTACACTTGTTTACAAGAGGGTCCATCATGTTCAATTCATCAAAACATTTAGAGATAGACACTTCTATATAGCCAAAAAAAAGAGAAGAGGAATTCATCATAAAGGAGGTATAAAAGGGAGAATTAACATATACAGTGAGGGGGAAAAGGGGTGGGTTTGAGGGGGGGGGGGGGGGATTCAGATTGTACGTGGGCCAGTTTCGAATTGCAGCCATTCGTAGGTGCCCTTTGAGAGCGGTTTTGAAGGAGTCAAGGGATTCGCATGTCTTAATGACTGTTGATAGGGCGTTCCACATTTTGGTAGCATAGGAGTGAAAATAATTGAGTCCCTTGTTTGTGCCGAATCTGGGTTGCACATGGTTTGTTGCACTCCCTCTGGTGTTGTGGGTGTGGACTTCGTTGACATTAAGGAAGTATTTAGACAGGTACATGGGTAGCCGCAATTTGCAACTCTAGATTTTTGGTCAGCCAACCTGAAAGCAAACTCCACCTGTCCGAAGGTTGTGTTTAGGTGGGCAACCCTTTGTGTTATATTTACCTGCCAGGGGCAGGTGGGCAACCCTTTGTGTGTTTTTACCTGCCAGGGGCAGGTGGGCAACCCTTTGTGTTATATTTACCTGCCAGGGGCAGGTGGGCAACCCTTAGTGTTATATTTACCTGCCAGGGGCAGGTGGGCAACCCTTTGTGTGTTTTTACCTGCCAGGGGCAGGTGGGCAACCCTTTGTGTTATATTTACCTGCCAGGGGCAGGTGGGCAACCCTTAGTGTTATATTTACCTGCCAGGGGCAGGTGGGCAACCCTTAGTGTTATATTTACCTGCCAGGGGCAGGTGGGCAACCCTTAGTGTTATATTTACCTGCCAGGGGCAGGTGGGCAACCCTTTGTGTGTTTTTACCTGCCAGGGGCAGGTGGGCAACCCTTTGTGTTATATTTACCTGCCAGGGGCAGGTGGGCAACCCTTAGTGTTATATTTACCTGCCAGGGGCAGGTGGGCAACCCTTAGTGTTATATTTACCTGCCAGGGGCAGGTGGGCAACCCTTTGTGTGTTTTTACCTGCCAGGGGCAGGTGGGCAACCCTTTGTGTTATATTTACCTGCCAGGGGCAGGTGGGCAACCCTTAGTGTTATATTTACCTGCCAGGGGCAGGTGGGCAACCCTTTGTGTTTTATTTACGTGCCAGGGGCAGGTGGGCAACTCAAAGGTGGGCTCTCAAAGGGCACCTACGGAAACTGGCCCCCCTCAAATCTGAATCCCCCCCTTTTCCCCGTCACTGTATAGGTTTTCGTTTAACTTTTTACCTCCTTCATGATGATTTCCTGTTTTATTATATTTGTACGTCTCTAAATGTTATGATGAATTGAACAAGGTGGACCCAAGTCTAGTGTTTTATTGGATCGTCCACTCACAGTTAACAGTCTTTGTATTGAATTTGGGCTTGGAATGTACTGTAATTCCGCAAACTGTTAATACATCAATCAATCACAACTACACTTTTTCATTGATTGATTGATTTAAGTATTGGTACATTTCAAGGCACAACTCAATACAAAAACTGTTAACTGTGGACGACACCATAAAGCATTAATTGCACTTGTTTACAATAGGGTCCACCATGTTCAATTCATCTTCAGACTTCAGTGAAGTTAATAATAAGTCAAAAATAAAGTCACAGATGATATGGGGACCACATCTCTGGGACCCTCAGTGTTACAGTACAGTAGTACAGTAGTGCATCCCGTGGATGCAGAGGTCGTTGTTTTATTGCGTCCCTTAACCCATTCTGAACGGGAACCCGTTTTGGTGTCGGCATCATGTTATGCTTTACCTATTTTTGAAAAATCGAAGAGCGACTGACATTTTTAGAATCTGATCTCAGGTCAGAATGGGTTATAATCAGACCAGTGTGTGTCCAGTGGAAACCTCGTATGAATCTGATCTCAGGTCAGAATGGGTTAACTATAAACTGCGTTTTGGGACGCAAAATGCACCCTATTTTAATCTCTGTACCATTGTCGCACTTGCTCTGGGTGGATCTTTGTTGGTTGTAAAGTGTCTTGAGACAACTTGTTGTGATTTGACACTATAATTGAATTGAATTGAATGTAATTGAATTGAATTGAATTGAATTGAATTGAATTGAATTGAATTGAATGTAATTGAATTGAATTGAATTGAATTGAATTGAATGTAATTGAATTTAATTTAATTTAATTGAATTGAATGTAATTGAATCTTGTCCCTGGCAGGCGAGAGCCACTACCTCCTCCCTGGTAAAGAGTACGTCGTGGGACGCAAGAACTGTGACGTCCTGCTGTCCAGTGACCAGTCCATCAGCCGCGCCCACGCCACGCTGACCGTCACGGACCAGGTGAAACACGCACACGCACGCACACTAGGGCTGACCTTCGATCACGCTTTTGATGAGCACTATTTAGTATTCATCACCGGTGTCATTTCTCACTTCACTTGCCGTTGTTCTGTCCCCTGTACCATGTTGATCTGTTCCTGTATTGTACTGTATTGTACAGTGTTTGTGTATGGACGTGGTGTTGGGTGCCTGCACATTATGCACACATGGCATCAACGCATGGTGTTGTGTGCAGGCACACTACACTCTGTCCTTCTTTTTATCATTCATTTTTTAAGAGCCTGCCCTGCAGGGACTACAGATGAAATTTAGCTTCGGCTAACTCTGGCCCATTTACATTGATGTGAAAGGGTTTAAGGCTTTTAACAAAAGTTGTGTGGGGGGGGGGGGGGGGGGGGGGGTATTTAACAATTACACAGTGCCTGAAACAGGCATTACCTCTCCATCAAATAAAAATATGTATAATCCTCTGTCAATTGTAAACGAACGGTAACATGAATGAACTCTTCAAGCCTGACACTGGTCAGAAATAAGATTTGATTGTAAAGTGATTAATGTGACTGTGAGTGTGCGTATACAGGCATGGGGAAAAAGCGATGCGATGCCGATGGAGAAATCCCACATAGTTAAGTTACCTCATAGTCATGCTGCATGCGCTGTTGGTCGATGAAGAATTATAATCCAAGGTTTGTCAATCATATCATGGTTTATGGTTGAAAGTAAACCATAATAAGTAAACTTTAAGAAGAGATCTGCAGTCATTGTGCTGCAGACTGCAGTGCAGAGTGCATGAGAGCAGCTCCGCTTGCTAATTGAGTTGACATTTGCGCAACTTCACTGCATGGCAGAACACTGTCAAAGAGGCAAAAAGAGATCACCTAGCGAATATTATTGAGTCTAACCGTCTTAATCCACGTGTACTTTATCAAACCATTGACTCTGTTCTTAATATCGCTCAGCCTGTCTGTTTTGAATCAGCTGACATATGTAATGACTTCCTGCACTTTTTCATTGACAAGGTGGTAAATACAAGGGCCCTCATCACTGCTCCTGCCTCTGACCCCTCTGTCTGTGTCCCATGTCCCGCCGTGCTCAGCTCGTTTGAACCTGTAACATTGTCCGTTTTGGAGGATGTAGTCAGCCACATAAAGGCCTCAGGTTCGCCGCACGACATTATCCCGGCTCGCCTCTTTAAAGAGGTTTTCCCCAGCGTAGCTCACACGGTCCTGAAAATCATAAATAGCAGTCTCTCTTCTGGTCTTGTTCCCACGTGTTTTAAACATGCTGTAGTGCAACCACTGCTTAAGAAGCCAGGCCTCGACCCCACTGTGTTGGCTCATTTCCGGCCCATATCTAAATTGCCTTTTATCTCTAAGATACTAGAAAAGGTTGTCTATGCCCAGCTACAGTCTTTCCTAGAGGAGCATAAGATCCCTGAGGTCTTCCAGTCTGGCTTTAAAACCCGGCATAGTACCGAGTCTGCACTAGTTAGAGTATTTAACGACATCCTCATAGCTAATGATGCAGGCGACTATGTCATTCTGGTCCTGCTGGACCTGTCGGCTGCGTTCGACACAGTCGACCACAGCGTCCTGCTCTGGCGCTTGCAGCACCTAGTGGGTATCTGTGGAACGGCGCTGGAGTGGTTCAGGTCCTACCTGACGGGCAGAACCATGTCTGTCAGCGCTGCTGGCTCTGAATCGTCCCCAGCGCCGTTGTCGTATGGTGTTCCACAGGGCTCTATTTTAGCCGCAGTGCTCTTCTCCCTATATCTCCTGCCGCTTGGGTCCATCCTCAGAAAACATGGCATTTCGTTCCATTTCTATGCTGATGACAGTCAGATCTATGTTCCCCTAAAGAAGAAAGACGCTGACCCTAAAGCTCTTCTCTCTTGCCTGGATGACATTAAAGCCTGGATGGCCCTAAGCTTTCTAAGCTTCAATGAGAAGAAAACTGAGGTGGTAGTGTTTGCCCCAAATGGTTCTGGTAACCCCACTCCTCTTGATCTAGGCCCCCTGGCTC
Organism: Protomyctophum bolini; assembly: GCF_963924005.1. Classification (NCBI taxonomy): domain Eukaryota; kingdom Metazoa; phylum Chordata; class Actinopteri; order Myctophiformes; family Myctophidae; genus Protomyctophum; species Protomyctophum bolini. Next base: position 1,668,009 of record NC_137868.1, on the reverse strand, counting down.
AGTTTGTGAAGCCAACAGTCTCCAACCTAGGCTTTAAAATGGACAACGATTTTAAGCTAGATCGCCAAATTAGCTCAGTGGTGAAGTCTAGCTTTTTTCATTTGCGACAACTGGCAAAAGTAAAACCCTTCTTAACCACTCAGCACCTTGAGACAGTAATCCATGCCTTTATTACATCTCGGCTGGATTACTGTAACGCCCTCTACCTTGGAGCCAGTCAGTCCTCCCTTGCTCGGCTCCAGCTAATTCAGAACGCGGCTGCCCGACTTCTTACTGGCACGCGTAAGAGAGAGCATATAACGCCCATCCTCGCCTCTCTCCACTGGCTGCCAGTGAATCTTAGAATTAAGTTCAAGGTTCTGCTTTTTACTTTTAAAGCTCTAAGTGGTCTCGCCCCTCCATACCTCTCCGAGCTCCTCCACCCCTACTCTCCTGCCCGCTCCCTCAGGTCAGCTGACCTGATGCTGCTAGAGGTCCCGAGGGCGAAGCGGAAGCTTAGAGGGGACAGAGCCTTTTCAGTCGCTGCCCCCAAGCTCTGGAACGACCTTCCCCTGCAAATTAGGCAGGCCCCCTCTCTGGCCATTTTTAAAACCTTGCTTAAAACGCACTTTTATTCTTTGGCTTTTAACACAGCATGAGACCTCTGTTTCCTGAACGAGCCTCCCCCACCCTCCTTCCCCTGTTTTGTGTTTTGTTTTGTGGGTTGTCTTTGTTTTCTGTGTTTTTAGTCTATGCGTTTACTTACTGTTTTACCTTTGTACTGTACAGCACTTTGTGGCAGCTATGGTTGTTTTAAATGTGCTTTATAAATAAAGTTGAGTTGAGTTGAGTTGAGGGCATTACAGTAATTCGTTATTTGCCAGCACCTGCTCCAATATAGGCCTAAATCAAACTTTATTTATATAGCACATTTAAAACAATAGAAGCTGACCAAAGTGCTGTAGGCCCACAGGCTGAAACAAGTGGAGCATCACCATCGGCGCACAAAAAGAACATAATAATAAAAAAATAAACACACACAGGCAAATAGTATAGGCTACATAATTACAATAATACGATCAGGTGTAATTAAATGCCAAAGACAAAAGGTGTGTTTTCAGTAGAGATTTGGTCTGGGTCTGTAGGAGCTGCTCTGCTGCATGGGAGTTCACAGTGATGGAACAGGTCAGTCTTCAGACAAGAAAAAGAAAAGATATCGCTGGCAACGGCAAAATCAATTCTCCGCATCGCCAAAATAAATAGGCCTAGTTTCATTCGTGCCATTATACTCAGCCTATATGCACAACGCAGCGCATGAGATTGCAGATCTTTGAATTTTCGGTGCGCGCACTCACCATGTGAATCCAAGCATAATCACAAGTATAATGTACACCGCCAGGCTCCACAAGGTTCTCAGCACAATGGCGCATCGATAAAAGTTGGGATTTCACTAGTGGCATTATTCAGGCAATACTCAACAGATTGTTATAATATTGTTATAATTCCAAGTGATCTATAATCTGTGAAGTTTATATTTTCATTTGAGTGTAAGTAATGTTTTTATATGACTTTTATCAAACATGGTAGCCTATATTTAATGTCCACTGAGCTGTGGTGCGCTTGCCTACACTCTCAATCAGGGATTTTCCCAGCGGTCATTTTCACTCTCGTGTAGCCTACAACCTTTATTCAAATAGGGTATTTTAAAATGCAACCACACTTTCGATTTATTTCGGACCAAATGGGCCGTCTTGCGGACCAAAAGCGTCCGCTTTTTAAAATATGACTAGCCTATTCGATGTTTTATTTCAAAATCGATTCCCGTGCGTATCGATTGAACGTCGATTAATCAATTTTTTTGGGGCAGCCCTAACGCACGCACACACACACACACACACACACACACACACACACACACACACACACACACACACACACTACTAATGGATTTAGTAGTGACACATTCAGACTTTTCAGATGATATTAGTCTGTACGTTCATGTCGTCATCTTTTGTATTCCTAAATGTTATCCAGTGGATAAACAAGACTAGTGACGTTCCTTTAGAAGTTAGTTAGTTAGTTTATTTATCTCAGTCATTTACAGTACAGTACAGTACAGTACAGTACAGCATGAGGGTTTACACAATTACAGTTTGACTGAAAAGGTTTGGGCTGAAGCCCTTATTAATGATTCAAATAATAAAAGGGAAAAAATGAAACGGAAAAAAAACAAAAACATGAACAGTAGCGATGGGGAAACTGATTCTCTGTATAGTGCTGTGCTTCTTATATATACCAATGATGAACAGAAAATACATATTTAGCTTATATGCCTTATACTAGTTCCTGTACGTTACGCCCACATAGATTTAGCTTTTTTATTTTTAAGCGTGCTTTTATATTTGAAGTGGTTGCTTCAAATATAGTGTTGTATTATTGTTTACTTTTACTGCATTATGTGTTTAGGTTTGAAGTTTAGGTTACTACAAATAATTTATATTATTTTTATTTATATAACTTTGTAATATCTACTGCCTAATAGTGCCTATGCATACTGTATAATATTAAAGTGATTTTTATATATTTGTCAATTATCATAGCTTTATATGATCTTTTAAATGTTCTTTTGGAGTTGCTCTCGTTTAGTTCTGTATTGAGTGAGTAAAACACGCAGCAGCGCAGCATGAGAGAAGTTGAGAAGCGCTATGTTATTGTTCTGTTCATCGTTATTGTGTGTATGTTGTTGACCTGGAAAACAATAAGGATATTTCATCCACTGTGATGTGGTCGTATGCCCAGTAGATGGCGGTGTTGGTTAACCTACACTGGCTGGACTGGAAACTAGCTTTCCCCCCCCCCCTCAGTGGTACATGCGCACATTTAACACTTATTTACATAATTTACTGCCTTGATTTTGTGGAAACGGAAAGTAATTAACCACCGATTTATATTTGTGTTTATCTAAGTGACCATATGAGTAGACTTAGAGGAGAATTCCATGCTAGAAGGCTTTTTTACATTTCTTACCTTTCTTTGTAGTCGTTACGTCCCCACCAAAGAGGTCCAGGTTTTTTTTTGTGCAAAAACTCCTTATTGGCTATTTCCCCTACCATAAGCCCTCAATGAATTGCAGTGAATTGAATGGGAATTGAATGGGGCTATGGGGTGTTGTGCTAATTCGCTTATTTCCATCGAAATAAGTAGTAAAGTGTGTTTTATTTTATTTTGAGCGATGGGAATAAGCGAATTAGCACCCCATAGCCCCATTCAATTCCCATTCAATTCAATGCAATTCATTGAGGGCTTATGGTAGGGGAAATAGCCAATAAGGAGTTGCACAAAATAACACCTGGACCTCTTTGGTGGGGACGTAACAACTACAAAGAAAGGTAAGAAAGCCTTTTTAGTATGGAATTCTCCTTTAATAGTAGATGTTAAAGGAGAGATGTTAGTGTAATGATAGTATGATAATATTATATCAAGTTCATATACAAGAAAATACTGTGTTTTATCTCTCTTCTGACTCCGAGCTCTTGTATTCAATATTCGAGTGACCCATAGTAATGGGTCCACTACGTCCAACCAGGTCAGGTGTAAAGGAGCAACTTGGACACTCAGGCATGAAGGAAGCATGAGTTAAGTCCGTTGCTCTCCCCAGGTTGGCGGAGGGTGTGTAGAGCCCAGGATCACATTAGATGATTGACACAGGGGTGAAAAATGGGTTACAAAATTGTGGGATAAAAAAAATATAAAAAAAAAGAGAAATGGGTCCACTGTTTGGGAAAGGGTGACCTGATCATTCAAAAAAGGGTTTCTGAGAATGATCTCACATTCAAATCGATATGAGCCATCTGCCCCGCTCTTTATTAAATATTCACTATTACCCATTGACAAAGTTCAGCCCTTTTTATTTATGTTTAAATTAAAAAAATGCATTCAAGACATTCCGTCTTCTTTTCACAATTTCTTCTGTGTTACTTCTGACATTCACTTGAATTGAATTACCCTATTGTCGCACTTCCAAACATCAGCCATCTGGCCCTGGCCCTCATCTATGGAACTCCCTATAGATGCTTCACTTAAATCCTCATTATCCTTGCCAATATTCAAAAAACATCTAAAGAAATATCTTATTTCTTCTTCTCTGTAGATTACATGTTTTGCTTTGATGCGTTATATTTTCTTTTGTGTGTTTTGTTGTTGTATTGTTTATTTCTGTTTTTTGTGCAGTCTGTGTTTTTATTTCTTTACTGCACAGCTGCCCCCCTTTGCCAACTTGTAGACGTATGTATTGTTCTTTATGAACTTTTAAACCAATGACCTCTTCCTTCAGGAAAGGATTCAAAATAAGCCTTCTGGCTTCTTCCCTTCCTTGCATTGTATTTTTGTTCTTTGATAGGTTATAGTCTATTTTCTGTACTATATGCTAAATAACTAAACCTAAACCTAAACCTGTCCTAACCCATTGTCCTGTCCCGGACCCCCACAGACCCTCCGAGTGAAGGGTGACCTGTCCTAACCCATTGTCCTGTCCCGGACCCCCACAGACCCTCCGAGTGAAGGACAGCTCCAAGTACGGGACGTTTGTGAACGAGCAGCGTCTGTCGGAGAACACCCCGCTGAGGCTGAAGCCGGGAGACCTCGTGACCTTTGGAGTGTTCGAGAGCAAGTTCAGGTAACGACGTTAACCCGTTCTGACCTGAGATCAGATTCATACGAGGTTTCCACTGGACACACACTGGTCTGATTAACCCATTCTGACCTGAGATCAGATTCTAAAAACGTCTTCTATGTCAGTCGTTCTTCGATTTTTCAAAAATAGCAGACCTACAAGCTCGTGAGCTTGTAGGTCTGCTATTTTTCAATAGCTAAAGCATATCGTAATGCTAACACCAAAAGGGGTTCCCGCCCAAAATGGGTTAAGCAATATTACACGAGAGGGTGTGGATTAACGTGATTATTGCCACGACAGGGATGCGGTCAGGAACGAGACGGAAGTCGAGTTCCCCAAGCATCACTGAAGTGGCAATAATCACGTTAACCCACACCCTCGAGTGTAATATTGCAATTCTACAACAGTTACCCTTAAAACTAAGACAATCGCTGAAAGAATATATATTTTTAATGACAGATGTACTAGTCACTACGACCACAAATGTCCCAAGAAACTAGCTATAGCCTAGCCACCGAGTTTTCTAGCGCTCTGGGAGAACAGAGCAGCTGAATTATTTGTTTTGATTATAGGTGGTGAACGGTGCTGGTTTGATCCACGGCTAGAAGGCTGTTTCAACCAATCAGATCGCTTCCTCGAAACGACCTGTGGTGTAATACAATATAACTTATACAATCTGTACAGTAGAGTACAGTATGTCACTGCCAAAAAATAGCCCAGAATGCCAGCATTTCCGTCCATGTGTTTTACTGACCTTTTTCACAGAACATCCATCTGGGAAATTGACCGCTACGATAACCTTAATAATATCATGAATAACTACATCATGAATAAATACTGAAACCTGATATAATCATTAATGACAGTTTATGCATGTACTATGTAAACTCTTACTTTTTTCATTTTCCAGCCATTCAGTTGCAAGAGAAAAAAAATATGTTTTTTTTTAAATAATCTGGGGACCCCCCCCCAAAATTCAGGAGTTGAGAACCCCTGATCTAAAGTATATCCAAAATGGAGATGTAAGGTCACACTGTGTGTGTGTGTGTGTGTGTGTGTGTGTGTGTGTGTGTGTGTGTGTGTGTGTGTGTCTCTTCTTTTCCCTCTGTGTGTTAAGCATGTGCAGCAGCTATATCTGGTTGGACCATATGACGTATAACCTAATTCTGATCAGTGTTTGGGTCTATTCTGTATTACGCCTCTTGTGCAGATCCAAATAAAATAATTCAAATGTGTGTGTGTGTGTGTGTGTGTGTGTGTGTGTGTGTGTGTGTGTGTGTGTGTGTGTGTGTGCGCGTGTGTGTCAGTGTGGACAGGATCCAGCTGGTGGTGTGTTCGTCGTGCGTGGACACTGAGGGCAAGGCGAGGCTCTCTCAGGCTCTGCTTCCTCTGGGAGGGAAACTGGTCAACAGCTGGACGGACCTGTGCACGCACCTGGTCATGCCCACCGTCAAGGTCACCATCAAGGTCAGTTTACAGACCACCCACTGTCTGTCACTGTCAGTTACCGGACCACCCACTGTCTGTCACTGTCAGTTACCGGACCACCCACTGTCTGTAAGCAAAGGTACTATGTTTACCCAGGGTAACTGGACTAAGGAAAGGAAAGGTACTATGTTTACCCAGGGTAACTGGACTAAGGAAAGGAAAGGTACTATGTTTACCCAGGGTAACTGGACTAAGGAAAGGAAAGGTACTATGTTTACCCAGGGTAACTGGACTAAGGAAAGGAAAGGTACTATGTTTACCCAGGGCAACTGGACTAAGGAAAGGAAAGGTACTATGTTTACCCTGCAGGGTAACTGGACTAAGGAAAGGAAAGGTACTATGTTTACCCAGGGTAACCGGACTAAGGAAAGGTAAAGGTACTATGTTTACCCAGGGTAACTGGACTAAGGAAAGGAAAGGTACTATGTTTACCCAGGGTAACTGGACTAAGGAAAGGAAAGGTACTATGTTTACCCAGGGTAACTGGACTAAAGAAAGGAAAGGTACTATGTTTACCCAGGGTAACTGGACTAAGGAAAGGAAAGGTACTATGTTTACCCAGGGTAACTGGACTAAGGAAAGGAAAGGTACTATGTTTACCCTGCAGGGTAACTGGACTAAGGAAAGGAAAGGTACTATGTTTACCCAGGGTAACCGGACTAAGGAAAGGAAAGGTACTATGTTTACCCAGGGTAACTGGACTAAGGAAAGGAAAGGTACTATGTTTACCCAGGGTAACTGGACTAAGGAAAGGAAAGGTACTATATTTACCCAGGGTAACTGGACTAAGCTCAATAACTTGTTTACAGCCAGGCCCTGCTCATAGAACATGTCATGGTAGGGGTTCAATGCCTTGCTCAAGGGCACTTCAACGGTGGTAATTTGAACGTGCCGGTCCGGGGATACGAACTATAGCGACCTTCCGATATGAAGACCGCTCGGCAAACCGTTCGGCCACCGCTGCCCCTGCCCCCTAGTGGCCACCGCTGCCCCTGCCCCTGCCCCTGCCCCTGTCTGCATGCGTCTAAGCCAGGTGTTTTCAACCTTTTTTTTATGTCAAGGTACATTATTTATTCAGCATTTGAGCCACGGAACCACCGTCTGATGACATTTAGCCTCTCAGACCCATTTGATGACATTTAGCCTCTCAGACCCATTTGATGACATTTAGCCTCTCAGACCCATTTGAGCCACGGAACCACCGTTTGATGACATTTAGCCTCTCAGACCCATTTGAGCCACGGAACCACCGTTTGATGACATTTAGCCTCTCAGACCCAAAACACTATTTCTTTCTTATCGGCGGATAGGATTTGGACACAATTCCATGCTGTATTGATGTTGGTACCATTACCAATGATACTAATGGTACATTAGGAGAGATAACAGGCACACGTTGATTCATTGTGTAGACTTCTTGTAAATTAACTTAATTTACAATAAATAATAAATGCTAATATCATTTCAGACCATAAGCGCTCTCCTGAGCTGTCGACCAATCATCACAGAGGATTTCATCAGCGTGCTGAGCACAGCTGTGCAGCAGAAGACTGCAGTCCCTGACGCAGACAGGTACGCAGACAGACTGCAGTCCCTGACGCAGACAGGTACGCAGACAGACTGCAGTCCCTGACGCAGACAGGTACACAGACAGACTGCAGTCCCTGACGCAGACAGGTACACAGACAGACTGCAGTCCCTGACGCAGACCGGTACACAGATAGACTGCAGTCCCTGACGCAGACAGGTACGCAGACAGACTGCAGTCCCTGACGCAGACAGGTACGCATACGGATGCTTGTGGAACTCGACTCCGTCTCGTTCCTGACCGCATCCCTGTCGTGGCAATAATCACGTTAACCCACACCCTCTCGTGTAATATTGCTATATAACTACGTCTGTATGTTGGTTTGAAAGTCTGGGCCTTTTAACTGATCGCAGCCACTCACAGTAATTACAACCAACTGATGACATAATTATCAAATCAAATCAAATCAAATCAAATTTTATTTATAGAGCACATTTTCAAAGACCAGGAGGCCAACCAAAGTGCTGTACAGGAAACATGACACAAGTAACATAGTAAAACAAAATCAAAGCAACACAAAAAGTACACAGGTTACATTACAAAATCAAAGCAACACAAAAAGTACACAGGTTAATTAGGTCAAACATTGAAATTATGGGATGTTTATGTTGTAGCTGCCGGGAAGCATTAATGTCTGTTGTTGTGTTCTCAGTTTCATCCCAGAGTTGGGAAGCATTAATGTCTGTTGTTGTGTTCTCAGTTTCATCCCAGAGTTGGGAAGCATTAATGTCTGTTGTTGTGTTCTCAGTTTCATCCCAGAGTTGGGAAGCATTAATGTCTGTTGTTGTGTTCTCAGTTTCATCCCAGAGTTGGGAAGCATTAATGTCTGTTGTTGTGTTCTCAGTTTCATCCCAGAGTTGGGAAGCATTAATGTCTGTTGTTGTGTTCTCAGTTTCATCCCAGAGTTGGGAAGCATTAATGTCTGTTGTTGTGTTCTCAGTTTCATCCCAGAGTTGGGAAGCATTAATGTCTGTTGTTGTGTTCTCAGTTTCATCCCAGAGTTGGACGAGCCCAGCCTGAACGGAGACGTGGTGGTCCTCACAACCCAAGAAGAACGCAGGCGGCTGTTTGACGGGAAAACCTTCGTCTTCCTCAGCAACAAACAGGTCTGTTAACCTTCGTCTTCCTCAGCAACAAACAGGTCTGTTAACCTTCGTCTTCCTCAGCAACAAACAGGTCTGTTAACCTTCGTCTTCCTCAGCAACAAACAGGTCTGTTAACCTTCGTCTTCCTCAGCAACAAACAGGTCTGTTAACCTTCGTCTTCCTCAGCAACAAACAGGTCTGTTAATTCGTGAAGCCACTGAGGAAATCGGGACTTCATATAATGGCCTGTTGTGGCGCTGTCATTGGGCCCAAAAAACCCCATATCCCCATAGAGGCCCATGTATTTGGGCCCAGCTTCACCTAGACTGTATTACCTTAATAAACAAGACTTTCTGCTTCCAGTCACTAGTTTAAAGTCTCATTTCTCATGTCATAATATTGTTTTTGGAAAATTATGGTCTCATTTATTAAAGAAATGACCATAAAGTCGCGTATGTTCTGAGGGCCGTGGCTACCGTTACAGTCTATGAACAGGAGCCACCCCCCGTTCAGTCAAAATAAAAACCAACGAAGAGTAAGGGGGGAAGTCCCGCCTCGTTGTCTGGGCCAGCCAATGGCCAGCTGGGCCCAAACGGAGCCAGCCAATGGCCAGCTGGGCCCAAACGGATCTAGAAATATGGCGACTTACAGTGCAAGGAATTACAGGCTTCATTTTACGTCCATGTTAATAATAATAATAAATAATAATAATAATAAAACTTTATTTGTATAGCACCTTTCATGACATGAAATGCAGCTCAAAGTGCTTTACAGAACAATGGAGAATAAAAGAAAAGCAAGGCAACGACATTAAAAGCAGTAATGCAATACAGTGAGGACATGAATAACAAAAAATAATAAAAGATCAATTAAAAGCAATGTTGTAGAAGTGGGTCTTGAGCTGAGCTTTAAAAATGTCTATACAGAGGCTGCCTGTCGAAGGTACAGTGGGAGCTTGTTCCATGCCGACGGCCCGTAGAAGCAAAAAGCTGCTTCCCCGTTTTTTTAGTTGCCATTTTTTTTGGCAAAGCGAGCAGGCCAGCAGTGGAAGACCTTAGGGGGCGGTTTGGGACATATTTAGGCAGGCAGTCATGTAGGTAGGAAGGTGCGAGACCATTGAGAGCTTTATAGACAAGTAAAATAATTTTAAAATCAATCCTAAAAACAACCGGAAGCCAGTGCAGTGAAGCCAAAACTGGAGTAATATGTTCTCTCATCTTAGTTCTAGTTAAAACTCTGGCTGCTGCATTTTGGACAAGTTGTAATCTGTCTGTTCTTAGGCAGCCCTGAAAAAAGTGCATTGCAGTAGTCAAGCCGAGAAAAAACAAAGGCGTGGATAAGCGTTTTTGCATCGTCCAAGGACAAATAGGCTCTGATTCGTGCAATATTTCTAAGGTGAAAAAAGGCAATCTTGGTAACATGATTAATGTGTGAATTAAAATTAAATTCAGAATCAATAATAACCCCCAGGTTCTTTACTGTACTGTTACTTTCTACAGTCAGGTTACCAAGTCTGCTTATTATTGATTCTTTCTGCTCACTAGAACCGATTATGAGAACTTCTGTCTTATCCTCATTTAGCTTGAGAAAGTTCTCACTCATCCAACATTTGATGCTAGACAGACAGGTCCGGGGAACGCTTTGTCCATATTTCTTACAGTCTATGGTCTGAACTTATTGTATGCTGGAACACCATATGTCCTTCCTGAAGGCAGCAACCTATACTCTCCATATGAGAGTATTGGTATACTCATCGCAGTCATAGAGCACCGAAGTCCTGACGTAACTCGCTCATCCCTTCGATTCCCCTGCTTCGCGGAAGTAATTTCTCGATGGAGAATAACATGGGGTGATCTTAATATCGTCTACTACAAGCTGTCTCTGCCTTATTGTCAGGGAGGTGTCTCTGTATCGTTTGCGACAAGTCAGTCACTCATATATTTCTAGTGAAAATGTAACTAATTCAGCAGCAGTAACATTAGCGTTTTCTCTCAGTCAGTTGATTCTTCATATCCATATGAGTGAAGCGGCCCGGGGTGACGTGTTTATTTTTCAAACACAGTTCTTATATGAGGCGATCTAAAATCCCCCCCTATGGGGATTACAATGCAAATAAAAAGTACACGAACCTGTGGATTTGCGCCCTCTACCGATATTGACGTCATACTTCGGTGCTCTATTGTGTCTGTTGTCCTCCACAGCTCTAGTATTCATGGTTTATTGTGTCTGTTGTCCTCCACAGCTCTAGTATTCATGGTTTATGATATGATATATGATATGATATATTACTTTATTGTCAGTTCACACTGAAATTTGTCTTGCGACACAAGCGGCCAGGTATGCAGAACATATACAAAACACAGAGAACAAGACAATTTACATACATAAAGACATGAGCAATATCCACCGCTTAGATTATCCTGTGGCTACTACATCTCCTGATTGAGCCTCAAAGTCGACTGGTAGACAAAGGACCTCTTTAGTCTGACCTTGTTGTATGCTGGTACACCATATCTCCTTCCTGAAGGTAGCAACCTATATTCTCTATACAACACATGCTTAGTATTAGAGGTGATATTCCTTGCTAACCTTAGGATGCTGTTATCATATGTGGATGTATACAGTTTCTGAAGTTGTTGTCCAACAATCTTTGAACAAATGTTCAGTTGTTGCAGCAGTTGTGACTTTAGGGCTGCAGACAAACATCCATACCAGGTGGTACTACAGTACTGAAGAACACTCATAATAACAGAAGTGAAAAACAAAAGAAGAATCCGTCTACTAGCACCGAAGGATCTTAGACGGCGAAGGAAGTAGATTCTTTGCTTTGTTTTCTTACACACTGAATCAATCTGATCTTTCCATGACAAAAGATGGTCTATTACTACTCCTAGGTATTTGTACGAACATACCTGGTTGATCGGTTCCCCATGAATAGTAATGGGGGATCTGTGTATCTCTGGTGGTGTACCAAAAACAATCTCTTCTGTCTTTTTTGTGTTAATGATGAGAGCGTTGTTATCACTCCATTCAACCACCTTATTTACTCTGTGTTGGTGCAGTCCAGGATCACTGGAACTATCTAGGAGAGAGATCAAAACTGTATCATCTGAGTATTTTAGAATGTATTGGTCTGGTGTGTCAGTGCGACATTCAGACAGGCATTCCTCAATACGACAGCTGTCAGTATAGAGGGTGAAAAGTACAGCTGAGCTCACACAACCCTGGGGAGCACCAACATTAGTAGTTAATGCTGATGAGAGGGTTGTGTTCACTTTCACCCTCTGTACTCTGTTAGTAAGAAAAGAAGCATACCAGTGAATTAAGTATGGATTCAGTTCCAACTGTACCATTTTTGACACTAGTATATCAGACTGTATTGTGTTGAAAGCTGAAGAAAAGTCTAAGAATAGCACTCTCGCATGATTCTTATTTGACTTATCTAGGTGTTTTGTAATTAAGTGGACCAGTGTGACAACCGCATCCTCTGTACCGCAACCCTTTTTGTAGGCAAACTGACTGGGGTCGAATTTGTCTTTGGTTATACTGACAAGATGTTGTAACAGTATTCTTTCAAGTGATTTCATAATCACTGAAGTGAGAGCTATGGGTCTATAATCCTTATGTTCTTTTGGACATTGGATTTTGGGTAGTGGTTTAATGTGTGAGGTTTTCCAAGACAGGGGAATTGTGTGTGTGTCTACAGAGGTTTGGAATATTGGTTGCCACACTGGAGCCAGCTCAGATGCAAAGTGTTTGAGGAGAAAAGCACTGCATTCATCTGGCCCATTAGCTTTCCTTGTGTTAGTACACTGAAACACTTTCCTCACATCCTCTTCAGTGATGGTAATTCTGTCAGAGGGGGCAGGTGTTACAGCCTTCAGTATTTCAGTACACTTTGCGGAATTGTCCAATGATTCAAATCTGGCGAAAAAGGTGTTTAGGTCATTGGAAAAGACAAGTTCATTTTCGGTCACAATAGGTTTTGTTGGGGTTGACATTCCTGTCATAGATTTCATTGTATCCCATGCCTTTTTGTGATCGTTGGCATTAAACGCGTCCTCCAGACGCTGTCTATGTGCCAATTTTGCCTGCCTCATTTTCGTTTTTAACTTTTTATCTGCCAATTTAAGTGCACCAAAATCTTTGTTTATGAAAGCTGTTTTCCTTTCATTTATTACACTTTTTATATCTTTTGTCACATATGATTTGTTGTTTGGATAGATTTTTATCTCCTTTGTAGGAACAACCAGCTGTACACAAAAATTTATATAATCATTTGTGACTGTGGTCATTTCATCTAATGAACCCTCTCTGAACGTGTCCCAATCAGTCCAGTCCAGGCATGCTGCAAGTTGTTCCTTGTTGTCATCTGTCCATGTCCTAACTACCTTCTTCTCTGGCTTCCCTCTTTTTAATTTGGATTTATAGACTGGGGTCATGCACACAACATTGTGGTCAGAGGTCTCTATTGGTGGCCCAATCTTGGCTACATATGCATTTGGAATGTTTACATAGCACTTGTCCAAAATGTTATTTTTCCTTGTCGCATCCTTGACATATTGTTCAAATCCCGGCAGCACAGTGTCCAGATAACACTGGTTTAGGTCTCCAAGCACGACCGCTGGTGCGTCCGGGTACTGCAGTTGGAGCTCATGCACACAGTCAGCAATGGTCTTTGCTGCTTGTGCAGCTCTTCCTGGCCCTTTTGGGGGCACATAAACAACAAACAGCAGAACGCATCCAAATTCGCGGGGTAGGTAGAAAGGTCTTAACGTCATGCCCAGGATCTCTACATTGGGATCGTCGCATATCCTCACTTTTATAGAGTAGGATCGACACCAGAGATCATTAATGTACACGCATACACCGCCGTATCCGCCTCCTCCACCTCTGTCTAGGCGCACCAGAGTGAATCCGGGGACTTCATACAGTGAGTCTGGTTTTGATGGCTTTAGCCAGCTTTCAGTGAAACAAAACAGCGATGCCTCACGAAAATCATTACAGTACCTTGCATATGTCCGTATCGTGCCGATTTTGTGGTGTAAGGAACGCACGTTGGCCAGAACGATAGAGGGGAGCGGGGGGCGCTTGAATCTCCTCCGTAGTCGATTCCGTATACCGCCCTTTCTTCCTCGTTTCCTTTTCCTTCTGTGTCGGATCAACTCCTCGGGGATGTTGTTCAACACTGACAAACAGACGTGGTTGTTGTTGTTCGTTGTGCGAGGCTCCGGCCGTAGTGACAGCAGCACATCTCGGCTGTACACACAGAGTCTGGGCGCCGCCCCACGCCAGTTGTTTGTGTTGTCGAATTGTTGAGTCTGAAGTTCGACTGACAGGCATCTTCCACAGGAGTGTATAATCCACAGAATCAGCAGAGCGATTTCTAAGGCCCTTATCTTCCACATCCTTACACACATAACGACTGACATTACGTAGGCACACGGACAAACATTAAACATTAAGGCATACGAGGCACGCTAGGTCGCAGTGCAGCCGCTGAGCAGCGCACCGGGTTGTGTCTGTTGTCCTCCACAGCTCTAGTATTCATGGTTTATTGTGTCTGTTGTCCTCCACAGCTCTAGTATTCATGGTTTATTGTATCTGTTGTCCTCCACAGCTCTAGTACTCATGGTTTATTGTGTCTGTTGTCCTCCACAGCTCTAGTATTCATGGTTTATTGTATCTGTTGTCCTCCACAGCTCAAGCGCCTCAGTGCGGCGGTGGCGTTGGGAGGCGGCCGCAGCCAGCTGCTGGGCGAGGGCAGCCTGCCCCTCCCGCTGCTGCAGTCGCCGCAGAGCTGCGTGGTGGACGTGGTCAGCGGGAACTCCCAGGCCTCCCTGCTGCCCTCGTCCACCGTGGACTGGGCCCGGGCGGTCAGGACCAGTCTGCACCAGTACGTATCTCACACACCCTGGACCCCCTGTTTGGTGTTTTAACCCATTTAGGCCCAACATCGACATTTATTCAATATCTTCTAAATCCTGACAGTTTTCTGTCAGGATTTGCGACACATTTTCATTTCATCTGCTTTTTTTTTTTTTTTTTAATAGCAGACCTACAAGCTCGTAGCGCTCCACCGAGCTATTTTTAATGACAGATGTAGTCACTAAGACCACAAATGTCCCATGAAACTAGCTAGCCTAGCCACTGAGTTTGCTATAGCGCTCTGGGAGAAAAGAGCGGCTGAATTATTTGTTTTGATGAGGTGGTGAACGGTGCTGGTTTGATCCACAGCTGGAAGCCGTTTCAACCAATCAGATTGCTTCCTCGAAACGACCTGTTGTAGAATCGTCTATAGCTAGCAGCGTTGATCGTACTTAACGTCTACTAAACGACCTGTTGTAGAATCATCTATAGCTTGCAGCGTTGATCGTACTTAACGTCTACTTAACGACCTGTTGTAGAATCGTCTATAGCTAGCAGCGTTGATCGTACTTAACAACCTGTTGTAGAATCATCTATAACTAGCAGCGTTGATCGTACTTAACAACCTGTTGTAGAATCATCTATAACTAGCAGCGTTGATCGTACTTAACGACCTGTTGTAGAATCATCTATAACTAGCAGCGTTGATCGTACTTAACAACCTGTTGTAGAATCATCTATAGCTAGCAGCGTTGATCGTACTTAACGACCTGTTGTAGAATCATCTATAGCTAGCAGCGTTGATCGTACTTAACGACCTGTTGTAGAATCATCTATAGCTAGCAGCATTGATCGTACTTAACGACCTGTTGTAGAATCATCTATAACTAGCAGCGTTGATCGTACTTAACGACCTGTTGTAGAATCATCTATAGCTAGCAGCGTTGATCGTACTTAACGACCTGTTGTAGAATCATCTATAGCTAGCAGCATTGATCGTACTTAACGACCTGTTGTAGAATCATCTATAGCTAGCAGCATTGATCGTACTTAACGACCTGTTGTAGAATCATCTATAGCTAGCAGCATTGATCGTACTTAACGACCTGTTGTAGAATCATCTATAGCTAGCAGCGTTGATCGTACTTAACGACCTGTTGTAGAATCATCTATAACTAGCAGCGTTGATCGTACTTAACGACCTGTTGTAGAATCATCTATAACTAGCAGCGTTGATCGTACTTAACGACCTGTTGTAGAATCATCTATAACTAGCAGCGTTGATCGTACTTAACGTCTACTTAACGTTCTTTCTGCTCCTTCTCTGCCGCCACACAGGAAAGGCCTTCGCTTGATCCCGGAGTCAGAGATCGGCCTGGCGGCCATTTATATCTGCTGTGACAAATACTGCAACCCCTCCTCGTCCACCACAGACACAGGTATTCAACCCCTCCTCGTCCACCACAGACACAGGTATTCAACCCCTCCTCGTCCATCACAGACACAGGTATTCAGTCCAGCCAGTTGCATGGTGATCATTGATGAGCGGTCAATGAGAAAGCAATAAAATCAATCAAAATCAACAACGATCTGCAGATCATCATTTTTCTCATTGATTTAGTTTCTTTCTTTCTTCTTTCTCTCTCTCTCTCTCTCTCTCTCTCTCTCTGGGTGTTTTCAGCGGGGGTTTCAGACACCGGTCAAAGTTCGACCTCCAGTAGAATTCCTTCCGCCACACTTTCCCAGAATGCAGTGGAGGAGACGGTGTTGCCGGGAGGAGAAAGTCTGAACATCACGGCATACGCAGTCAACACAGAGCCCTCACAAAGGTACTACAGTCAACACAGAGCCCTCACAAAGGTACTACAGTCAACACAGAGCCCTCACAAAGGTACTACAGTCAACACAGAGCCCTCACAAAGGTACTACAGTCAACACAGAGCCCTCACAAAGGTACTACAGTCAACACAGAGCCCTCACAAAGGTACTACAGTCAACACAGAGCCCTCACAAAGGTACACACGCACGCATGCAAGCACAGACGCACGCACACGCACGCACAAACACACACAGCATACGCACTCACAGAGCCCTCACAAAGGTACGCACGCATGTACGTACACACACACACGCACACATGCACACGCAAGTAAAAAGACACGTACACGTATTGCACACACAAGCGTTTTTGCTAAGTTTAAAAAATCGCTAATCTACAAGCTCACAAAATGTATAAAGAGCTTGTAAAGGGTTCACTATTTGAACCTACCTTTGTGCTTTGTGTTGTGTGTGTGTGTGTGTGTGTGTGTGTGCGCGTGTGTGTGCGTGCGTGCGTCACTGTGCGATGGTGTGGTGTCCTCAGTGTGGCTCAACAGGAGGCAGCGTGGCTGACGACGGTGGGAGATACCCCTGAGAAGAGGCAGGGCGACCGGGGCAGCTCGGTGACCACCGTGGCCGAGACCATCAGCTCCTCCCTGGGCTCAGCGCAGAACACAGCAGAGTCGCACAGCAGGCAGAGGGACACCCGACCACTGCACCAAGGTACTGTAGCTGTAGGAGACAGAGGGACACGCGACCACTGTACCAAGGTACTGTAGGAGACAGAGTGACACCCGATCACTGCACCAAGGTACTGTAGGAGACAGAGTGACACGCGACCACTGTACCAAGGTACTGTAGGAGACAGAGTGACACCCGATCACTGCACCAAGGTACTGTAGGAGACAGAGTGACACCCGATCACTGTACCAAGGTACTGTAGGAGACAGAGTGACACCCGACCACTGTACCAAGGTACTGTAGGAGACAGAGGGACACCCGACCACTGCACCAAGGTACTGTAGGAGACAGAGTGACACCCGACCACTGTACTGTATGTATTGTGATTTCTTGTTGTCTTTTAAAACCACTGCACAAAAAGACGTTTCCGAAAGGAAAAGTTCTTGGAAGTTCTTTGAAGTTGATGTTGTGACAGCAGGTGCAGCCGACGGCAGCGTGCGTCCAGTCCCCTCCAAGGCTGTCAGCTCCTCTCAGAAGCAGAAGCTCCCCGTAGTGGGGTCTCCACAGAGGCAGAAGGTCCCCGCAGTGGCGTCTCCACAGAAGCAGAAGGTCCCCACAGTGGGGTCTCCACAGAAGCAGAAGGTCCCCACAGTGGGGTCTCCACAGAAGCAGAAGGTCCCCACAGTGGCGTCTCCACAGAGGCAGAAGGTCCCCGCAGTGGGGTCTCCACAGAAGCAGAAGGTCCCCGCAGTGGGGTCTCCACAGAAGCAGAAGGTCCCCACAGTGGGGTCTCCACAGAAGCAGAAGGTCCCCACAGTGGCGTCTCCACAGAGGCAGAAGGTCCCCGCAGTGGGGTCTCCACAGAAGCAGAAGGTCCCCGCAGTGGCGTCTCCACAGAAGCAGTCCGCTCTCACCAGCTTCTTTCAGCCACTCAATAAGAAAAGGTAAACTCCGCCTGCCCCTCCAGGGGAACATATGAAATCAGTCAGTTAACGCTCGGTCACATAACACTATAGCCTGGCTGAAATCAGTCAGTTAACGCTCGGTCACATAACACTATAGCCTGGCTAATAAGCCAGACTCGTATCACACGTCATTCACGTCTGGCTCTATTAGCCAGGCTAACATGATATCACAATGAGTCCGTTTGATTCAACCTGTTCCTGAATAGATACGACTGCCTGGTCCTCGCTGGACATGATTCACATTGGACTTGATTCTTCCACACCCGAGTACACTTCATTCAACTGTATTCAATGCTTTCACACTGCATCGATCTGTACCCGAGTACACTTCATTCAACTGTATTCAATGCTTTCACACTGCATCGATCTGTACCCGAGTACACTTCATTCAACTGTATTCAATGCTTTCACACTGCATCGATCTGTATCCGAGTACACTTCATTCAACTGTATTCAATGCTTTCACACTGCATCGATCTGTACCCGAGTACACTTCATTCAACTGTATTCAATGCTTTCACACTGCATCGATCTGTATCCGAGTACACTTCATTCAACTGTATTCAATGCTTTCACACTGCATCGATCTGTATCCGAGTACACTTCATTCAACTGTATTCAATGCTTTCACACTGCATCGATCTGTATCCAGAGTACACTTCATTACAACTGTATTCAATGCTTTCATGCATTGCATCGATCTGTATCCGAGTACACTTCAACCGGTCCCAATTTACAATTTAGGCATTTAGCAGACGCTCTTAATCCAGAGCGACTTACATTAAGCAAGAACAAAAAAGCATGGGAATACATCACATAAAAACATTTATCATGAAACATGCGTAAGCTAAGAAAGTAACAGTGGAATATCTATATAATGAAACTATACATATATGCTATACATCTACATAACATGCTATAAGTCTGTATCATGTTATGTAGATGTATAGCATATATGTATCGGGACTAACTCCATGTGGTCCCGGGAACAGTACGCAGCATTCACACTAACCCACAACACCTGCCAAGTGGTCCCTAGTGCGCAACCCGGGACCATAGTGTGAATGTGCCTTAAATCATATTGCAACTGGAACTGCTCGGGTGGGAACAGCCTGCTTCCTCTAGGGTGGGAACAGCCTGCTTCCTCTAGGGTGGGAACAGCCTGCTTCCTCTAGGGTGGGAACAGCCTGCTTCCTCTAGGGTGGGAACAGCCTGCTTCCTCTAGGGTGGGAACAGCCTGCTTCCTCTAGGGTGGGAACAGCCTGCTTCCTCTAGGGTGGGAACAGCCTGCTTCCTCTAGGGTGGGAACAGCCTGCTTCCTCTAGGGTGGGAACAGCCTGCTTCCTCTAGGGTGGGAACAGCCTGCTTCCTCTAGGGTGCCGCCTGCTTGGCCTCGCGCTCCCACGAACACAACATTAGGCTCTGTGCACGGCGGCCATCTTGGAAAGGCATTCTCGCTTCTTCCTTCACAGGGCGGTACCGATTGTTGCTAATGAACACTTTGAGACTCGTATATATGTAGCACAAGTGTTTTCTGTGACTTTCTGGGAATTGGCATAAGGACTAAATTGGGAGAAATGGGGCAGGGGCATAGGCGGCGGGTGCATAAGGCTAGGGAAGGCTTAGCCTTCCCAAAATTTATGCTGGGTATTTTTTTAAATATATATAATATATATGCGTAGCATTATAGAAGGCTATTGTGTTTGTGTGTGTGTGTGTGTGTGTTGTCGCTGCCCCCTGGTGATCGCTGATCGGATATAGGCTATACACTATACAGCAACTGGCCTAATCAGCATATGATTGACTACTATTGGTATGTCTGTAAACCTCGTCCTTCCAGTCGCTTTGTAGCAAAGAGTAGCGCGCGCTGGTTTGTTTTGGGAAACAGCAAAACGCAAAATGTATTTTTCAAGGCAAAGATAAAGTAGCCTAATTCAGAAGAAGAAGCTGTGAGTCGGCTGTCAGAACTCAGTGCCCGCACGGTTCACAGTTCACACCACTGCAGCAACACTGACACGTTCAGCGGAGTGACTGCTGTCTCTGTGCCGTCTGTGAAGAGCCATGAGCCGCGACTCCCGGAGGGGCAGCAACACCTACTGACTGATCTACACTGACTGACTCGAGACTTGAGAAAAAGACGTCCAAAAGTCGTTGTCTGGTGTATAGGCTAATTCATTGGTAAAAGTATGCTAAATAACTCATTTTTAGACCATCTGGGAAATAAATAAATAAATAAATCCGCGGCTCCGCTCGGCCGCGAGAGTCCCCCCCCCAACGCAATTCTATAGCCTACCCAAAGGTAAAACGCACCCGCCCCCTATGGGCAGGGGGGAAAGAGGGAAAACATTGACTCGTTGGAAAGGTTCTGGAAAGGAAAGGTTCTTAAAGGTTCTACGTGCAACTATATTTTATACGGTATGGACTACGGATACGTTTTAATGTGTATGAGTATTTTATGTCTCTTAATGCACTGAACTGGTTTGTCCCCGAACAATGACCATAAAGATATCTCTGCTGTCCTCTCCAAAATGTTTTCAGGAAATGTAAAATATACGGTTTTAAGGAAATTAATGAAACCTTATATATATATTTTAAACGATGCAATACTGCTTTATCAAAGTTGGTGTTGTGACTTTAGATATTGTCAATTATTAGGAGAGAGGTGGTGGAGTTAGCTGCTTTAGCAGACAGTTTGAGGGTTTTTTGTCCAATGCGTTATTTACCACTTTCCATTGGTTCAACAACACACAGACGTAAAGGGTGTTCAATAGCACTGATTTATGGAATTAAATAAAAAACCTCAAAAATGTAGTTATGAGGTAAGGTTTCCTCTGGACAGCAGCGAGTTCTGATTCTTTTTTTATTTATATATATATATTTTTTTATCCCACGATTTTGTAACCCATTTTTCACTCCTGTGTCAATCATCTAATGTGATCCTGGGCTCTACACACCCTCCACCAACCTGGTCCCCATATATGGGGGACAAGGGGAGACCAACCTGGTCCCCATATATGGGGGACAAGGGGAGACCAACCTAGTCCCCATATATGGGGGACAAGGGGAGACCAACCTAGTCCCCATATATGGGGGACAAGGGGAGACCAACCTAGTCCCCATATTTGGGGGACAAGGGGAGAGCAACCTAGTCCCCATATATGGGGGACAAGGGGAGACCAACCTAGTCCCCATATATGGGGGACAAGGGGAGAGCAACCTAGTCCCCATATATGGGGGACAAGGGGAGAGCAACGGACTTGAACTCATGCTTCCTTCATGCCTGAGTGTCCAAGTTGCTCCTTTACACCTGACAGGGGGGAGTTTCCCTGGTTGGACGTTGTAGCGCGTGGAAGGAACACGTTATTCCCAACCGAGTTCTGATTCTGATAAAATAATCCTCCTCCGCAGGCCGCGGGACGCTGACGAGTCCTCTCCTGTGGAGTTGGCGTCAAAGCGGGCCGCGCCTCCACCAGGCTCTTCCTCCTCCTCCTCCTGTCTTCCGTGGGACGACGACTCCTCTGGCGTCCGTCTGGCTGACATCCCCCTCCCGCCGGCCGGGCCTCCTCCTCCCCCTCCTCCTCCGCGCTCCTCTGCTGCCGTTAAGCTGTTCGACATCCCTCTCCCGCCGCGCGGCTCTAGACGAACAGCGCCCTCTACCAACGTCATCGTCATCCCCGACGACCTCGGCGGACCCTCCCGGGCCTCGGGGAGCGAGCGGCTGTTCCCAGATCAGTCTTCTGACCTGCAGGGCAGGAAGAGGAAGGAGATGGACACGGGGCTGGAGCTGGACGAGCTGGAGTCCATCATGTCTCAGGGCATGGAGGACGGCGGTGGATGTGAGGACGACCACGACGAGGACTATGAGGTAAGGCCCTGTCGGAGTTTATTACAATATATAACTAGATGAAGTGAGGATTATGAGGTAACGGCCTGTCGGAGTTTATTACAATATATAACTAGATGAAGTGAGGATTATGAGGTAACAGCCTGTCGGAGTTTATTACAATATATAACTAGATGAAGTGAGGATTATGAGGTAACGGCCTGTCGGAGTTTATTACAATATATAACTAGATGAAGTGAGGATTATGAGGTAACGCCCTGTCGGAGTTTATTACAATATATAACTAGATGAAGTGAGGACTATGAGGTAATGAGTTTATTACAATATATAACTAGATGAAGTGAGGATTATGAGGTAAGGGCCTGTCGGAGTGTTACCAAGTGGGATCGCAGATCGGCTGTTTGTCAGTAATAAAACCTTTTAAATGACATGAGGCAGACTTGCAGGTGAAGATAAGGTTTAATTAAGTTCCAGGCCTGGACAACATAGTGAGTAATAAAGAAAAGAAAGAACTCAAAACAACTTAACTGTGAACTGAGAGGTACTGGTGTCAACCTCTCCCCATGGCAGCACCCTCTCTACTGAGCCATTTCCCCTTTATATAGACTCCTGACTCCACCCCTGGCTAAGCAGTCAGCGAATCACAAGGCATTTAACAACACAAGCAATCAGGGCTCTCTTCCCAACTACAGCATCTGCATACTGTAGATAAACACAACTACATTAATTACCATATAACCAGTAAGACGCGCAAACGCGGGAAGCGAACACAGCTCGTACATATTTTTTTTTTTTTAAAGATATATATTTTTTTAAGTTACGTTTTTTTTAAGTTAAGTTTTATGTGGACCTGGCCCCTTTTGTGCCCATATATGGAGCTGAGTGATTTGTTTGTGATTGATGCAACACACGTATAGCGTATAGCTGCTTTGGGGACTCCTTATATGGTTATGCGGGACAGACACACACACAGACAGACAGACACACAGACAGACATGATCTGCTAGGTCTCATAGTAAGTGCTCACTGCGTTCGCAATTACCAATTAGCAATTACCATACAGAAACAATACAATGAATGTATATTGTACATTACATTACTCTGACAGAGGCTGCTCTGTCACACAGTGTTATTACAATATATAACTAGATCAGTGCCCCTCGGGGCACAGGTCTCCACCAGGGCAGGTCAGGTTGTGGCCTCCTGGTGGCGCTATAATAGGCCAATGTGAAAAAGGGTGCCATTTGTTCTTACGCCATTGATGGCAATTGGATGATTTGAGTCATTTTGTTCCAAAAATGTGTTTTGCTAAAATCCACCTGTTGGTGGCGCTATAACAGGCCAATGTGAAAAGGGTGGGATATATTCCTCGGCCTAGTAGGAAAGTCTGTGAAAGATTTCTCGTGAATTGTAAGCTGCGTTCATGATTTGAGGCTTTTTGTTAAAAACGGGCCAATCCTGCACACTTTGAAAGCCAATGTTAGCCAATTAAGGATGGAATATGAAATATCGGACAGATCCGTCTTGAACACATGACTACAGAGATAGTGTTTAACGATTTTCGGGATCTTTGGACAGAATCTGGAGGAGTAATATAAAAAAAAATGTTTTTCAAAAGTCGGCCTCCTGGTGGCGCTATAACAGGCCGTTCTGGAAACTTTGTGGCAGAGGTTCATGTTGGCATCCAGGGAGTGTGTGTGCAAAACATACTCCCTCCCCATTCCTTCCCATTAGTGAGGAAAAATTAATTCCAAGTTTTATTTATTCTCGAAATTAAAAGAGTAATTAAACTAATTTTCAGTGTCGTCGAGTAACACGATATCATATAAAAAAAACATCACAATACATCAGAAGACCAGGAGAAGGAAAACCAAAGTTAGAAGCTAAGACTAATTTAAATTATATGAAGGTACGTTGAAAAGTGGTGAAGTCATTAATCACACTTATTTTTTTGTATGACAATTGTTGTAATGTCCTGATCATGATATTTGTACGTCTCTAAATGTTTTGATGAATTGAACATGGTGGACCCTGTTGTAAACAAGTGTAATGCTTAATTGGGTCGTCCACTCACAGTTGTTAATAATAATAATAATAATAATAAAACTTTATTTGTATAGCACCTTTCGTGACATGAAATGCAGCTCAAAGTGCTTTACAGAAAAATGGAGAATAAAAGAAAAGCAAGGCAACAACATTAAGAACAAGCAGTAATGCAGTGAGGAACAAAAATAAAAAATAAAAGATCAATTAAAAGCAATGTTGTAGAAGTGGGTCTTAAGCTGAGCTTTAAAAATGTCTACAGAGGCTGCCTGTCGAAGGTACAGTGGGAGCTTGTTCCATGCCGACGGCCCGTAGAAGCAAAAAGCTGCTTCCCCGTATTTTTTAGTTGCCATTTTTTTAGGCAAAGCGAGCAGGCCAGCAGTGGAAGACCTTAGGGGGCGGTTTGGGACATATTTAGGCAGGCAGTCATGTAGGTAGGAAGGTGCGAGACCATTGAGAGCTTTGTAGACAAGTAAAATAATTTTAAAATCAATCCTAAAGTTAATCCTAAATTAACAGTCTTTGTATTGAGTTTGTGCTTGAAATGTGCTGTAATTCTGCAAAGTGTTAATAAATATTTAAATCAATCAATCGATCAATGACAGCCAGCGGAACGCAGCGCGACCCGACCCGCCCCGACCCGAACCCGACCCGATCAACTGTCCAGCAAGAAGCCGCGGATCGACGCGGAAGGGAGCCGCGGAACAGAGGAGCGGGCTTCGCCCAATAGGAGCGGAACAGAGGAGCGGCCTTCGTCCAATAGGAGCCAGCAGCCACGGCCTGCGCAAGACGCGGCGTCCAATGGGAAGACAGAGCGCTGGCAGGCTGCCAAAGAGGAGGAGGTGTCTTTTTCCGTGGTGAGCAGATGGTGTGTGTGTGTGTGTGTGTGTGTGTGTGTGTGTGTGTGTGCGTGGACCTCCACCTCCCAATGTATGAATGAATGAACCTTCACCTCCCAATGTATGAATGAATGGACCTCCACCTCCCAATGTATGAACGAATGAACCTCCACCTCCCAACGTATGAATGAATGGACCGTTGTAAAGCGCTTTGAGTGCATAGAAAAGCGCTATAAAAACTACAAATCCATTATTATGATATTATAATCCTAAACGTGTCCATCTCTTTGTGTTCCTCTAGCATCCAGGAGAAGGCCATGGTGTTGCTGTCCAGTCGAAGGCTTCTGGGACCGCCGTAGTCAACCTGGAGACCCCTGTAAGAACCCCTCTTGCCCTCTATATCTGTTTCTTGTCGGTCTCCTCCTGTAAGCCTGGTAGATAGATAGATCATCGTCATCATTTTTTCGACCGCGGTCGAGATCGTGGATTTCACAATACCACGCCAGACTTCCCGGTCCTTCATTGCCATCCCCGGTTCCTGCTTTACTGATGCATGTGTCCCTATAGCGATGACATCATGTGTCCCTATAGCGATGACATCATGTGTCCCCATAGCGATGACGTCATGTGTCCCTATAGCGATGACATCATGTGTCCCTATAGCGATGACATCATGTGTCCCCTTAGCGATGACGTCATGTGTCCCTATAGCGATGACGTCAGGAAACCACAGTTTTCTACCTCTGGTCTGCTTTGAGGCAGAGACTCCAGAGAAGAAGGGCAGATATAACCTCATTGTCAGCTCTGTAGCAGTGGCCGGAAAACTGTGTTCTTCTGGATCGGACCAGTGAAGAAACACGGGGAAGGTTGTCGTATATTAGAGAAGTCGATGGGTGGACCAGTGAAGAAACACAGGGAAGGTTGCCGTATATTAGATCAGTCGATGGGTGGACTAGTGTAGAAACACAGGGAAGGTTGCTGTATATTAGATTAGTCGATGGGTGGACTAGTGTAGAAACACAGGGAAGGTTGCCGTATATTAGATCAGTCGATGGGTGGACTAGTGTAGAAACACGGGGAAGGTTGCCGTATATTATAGAAGTCAATGGGTGGACCAGTGAAGAAACACAGGGAAGGTTGCCGTATATTAGATCAGTCGATGGGTGGACTAGTGTAGAAACACAGGGAAGGTTGCCGTATATTATAGAAGTCAATGGGTGGACTAGTGTAGAAACACAGGGAAGGTTACCGTATATTAGATCAGTCGATGGGTGGACTAGTGTAGAAACACGGGGAAGGTTGCCGTATATTATAGAAGTCGATGGGTGGACCAGTGAAGAAACACGGGGAAGGTTGCCGTACATTAGATCAGTCGATGGGTGGCTCTTCCAAGACAGATTTTGCGCTCTCATTAGAAGGCGGGTGTAAGATAGATAGATGTCTTATAAAGAATAATATAATATTTTCCTCTGTGGTGTGGTTTATAGAGGATAATGGAACATGTCCTCTGTGGTGTGTGTGTGTGTGTGTGTGTGTGTGATTTTCTTTGTCGCAGTTGTCGGTGAAAGACGAGAATCTCCCTCAGACTGCGGTGTTGGTCGAGTTCAAGTCCCTGACGGTGACGGCGCCCTCTAGAGGCAAACCACGCCACTACCAGGGGAACAACGGCTCCAGCACCAATTTCAAACGCTTCCGCAAGGTCTGTCTGTCTGTCTGTCTGTCTGTCTGTCTGTCTGTCTGTCTGTCTGTCTGTCTGTCTGTCTGTCTGTCTGTCTGTCTGTCTGTCTTCCCTTCTGACGTGGAACTGACCGGGCGATGGCATGTTGTCTAGTCCACTGGTTCCCAAACTTTGTGTCAAGGACCCCCAAATTGACACTAATTAGTAGGGCTGTCACGATTTGCCTAGTCCACAATTCAATTCAATTTTCGATTTGAAGCTCACGATTCGTTTCAATGTTCAATTAGGCCAATATCTTGGTTTTTAAAGAAAAACACTTGTTTCCCAATAAGTCACTTTTATTTTCTATAAATAACAAATCAGAATGAGAATAATAAAAGGTTTAACAACTTTGGGTTTTATTTATGCCCTAACATTTTTTTAATGTTTCTTTAAGATGAGATGACTTGTAACATTCTTGTTAAGCTCTATGTAAGTAAAAGAAAGAAAAAAAAAGACAAATAGTAAATACAAAGTTCAACCAAACAATTACGTTATTTCGCAATGTTCACATTGTTTGATCAGGTAAGACTAAGAGCTCTAACAAACAAGAAGTATGTGAATACTAAGTCATACTAGTATTATTCATTCACTAATTTTCAAATTCTTCTTTAAGAAGATGAGCATGTTCACATTTTCAGGATGGAGGGCATTCCTTTGAGCTGACACAATGTCCCCTGCTGTTGAGAACACTCTTTCACTGGGAACACTCGTTGCTTGAACAGCAAGATAACGCTTGGCTAGCTTTGCTAAATGTGGGTAAGACTGCTCTTTAGCTTTCCACCATTCTAGGGGATTTTCATCAATATCGATGACTGGGGCCATCTTGTAGAGCTGAATCTCCTCTTCCACAACTTGAGGCCATGGTGTGGGGGCAGGGGCACCAGTATCACTTCCACTGGTGTGTGAGGGTGTGCTGAAGAATTTGCCAAACAGTTCACCAAGTGCTGATTTCTTGGCTGGGGGAGCTGCCGCTCCAGTCTCCTCTTCTTCACCGCTCTGGCTGGTCTCTTCTCCAGAGGCCTGGGTCAACAAGGTCACACAAAACACAGAGAAAATAAATGAGAGGCTGCCATCCTGAGGGCCATTTGTGTTTTGTTGTGTTACTGCTGCTGTTAAAATGTTCTTAATTTATCACTTCAAAAATGGTCAACATTTTTGGTGTGCTGTCGAAAAATATTAAAAGGTTTTTCTTCCCTAAATTAATTCTATCTAAGCAATAAGCATTATTACTTTTAATATTTTAAAGGGTCAATATTTTTGGTGTATCATGAAATATTAAAATCTTCTTAAATGAATTATTGATACATTAATTGACCACATACCTGTCTGGGATGCTGTTCCAAGATTTTCTCAGTCAGACTCTTGAAGATCTCACGCCGAGAGAAGTCATCTAGGTGGGCTTGTGACTTGAACCTAGGATCTAGTGCAGTGCTTTTTCCATCTCACAGCATTTGCACAACATTTTCCATCTCCCACATGTCACTGATGTAGTGTGCTGTTATGGTGATGTAACTCTGTGTTGCTCTCGAGGTCCACCCATCTGTTGTTAGTGCAATTTGATCTGCATGGCTCAGCCCTTCAGTGATTTGTGCCCTCACTTTATCATACATGCCAGGCAACACACGTATGGTCATATGCGACCTGCATGGCATTTTGTAACGTGGTTCTGCAACTCTCATTAAATATTGAAAGCCAGCGTTTTCCACCGTTGAAAGTGGTCGCATGTCTGCAGCTATGCAGACCGCAACTCTGTGCGTTAATTGTTTAGCACGGGGCGAATTAGCTGAGAGCTTTTCTCTATAAGAATCTAGAAGAGTTGGCCATGAGAGAATATTTTTTAAACGGCTCTATAGCAGTGATTCTCAACCCGTGAATTAAACGTCTACCGACCCAATTTATGGTGTAAAATCAATGTTAATGTAACTCTGAGAGTGTACAAATGGAACCAAATCCATTTGGTTCCGTTCGTACACTCTCAGAGTTACAGACCCATAAGGGTCCATTTGGCTCCAAACTTTTGCTGGGGGACCCCCTGGAACTCCCTCAAGGACCCCTGGGGGTCCCGGGACCACTTGTTGAAAACCTCTCAGCCCGTGACCCAAACTAGTGAAAATAGCCGATCTACAAGCTCTTTGGGGGAATGTTTTTTGAAAATGTTTTGACATAATAATGAAAAAAAACAACATGCTTGACACCTTATCCAAAGCAGGAACATGTTCGTACCTAAAGCTTTACACCAAATAGGAGAATCTAAAAAACTTTCCTGGGGGTTTTTATGTGGGTAATTTG
>NC_137868.1:1619130-1634130 GCF_963924005.1 Protomyctophum bolini | reverse complement strand
ATGAGCCAGAATTTGAACGTTAATTAATTATGAATTGAGTGTGCAAAACCATAACATATTACGTTGTTTATAGGATCAATATAAGTAAATTAAATTAATATATGGTAAGATAACCCTTCCACAGGGGTAGCTTTTTCATATTTTGATTTTTTTTTTTGCATAGTTTCCTATATAATGCCTAATTTAACGTTTTACGATTTCTAAAACAATAAATCATTGGTCTTTGTGTAAGTATTGAACTGGGGAAGGTTCATGGTGATATCAATGTAATATTAGGTAATGTCTTTGTGTAAGTATTGAACTGGGGAAGGTTCATGGTGATATCAATGTAATATTAATGAACTGGGGAAGGTTCATGGTGATATCAATGTAATATTAGGTATTGAACTGGGGAAGGTTCATGGTGATATCAATGTAATATTAGGTCATGGTTTTGCTATACACTCAATTCATGATTAACGTTCCAGTGTTGGAGCTCTGGCTCATGGACTATAAGAACCAAACAGAACTGAACCGGTTCCCAGCCGGTGGGCCTCAGAGTTACAGACCCATAAGGGTCCATTTGGTTCCAAACTAACTATCATTTAGCTGTAGGGGGACCCCCTGGAACTCCCCCAAGGACCCCTGGGGGGTCCCGGGACCCCACTTTGACAGTCATACTGAACTACAGTCACTCTGCGGTCAACAACCTTTGTGAATCAGTGCTTCAGACCGTAATGGAAACTAAAGACAACAACACGCACGCACGTGTGCACACACACACACACACACACACACACACACACACACACACACACACACACAGTGTGAATAGTTTGATATTCGCTGCACACCGTATCGTTCCCATTGTCAGAAAATACAGTAGAAACAAAACAAAAGAAGTTAAATTCTTAAAAAATGTACTTGTACAATTTTGCCATAATAATGTTCAACAGTATACATGCTGTGGGTCGTGTATCATCACTGTGTTAAAAAAAGAAAATGTTTAAAAAAATATATATAGTGTTGTTCTTTTTTTTTATAATAACTCTGCCAGAAACATGTTCAGAAACACTACTAGTTGCATAGCAGGTCGATTGTGATGTTACGTCCCCACCAAAGAGGTCCAGGTGTTGAAGGTAAGAAAGCCTTCTAGTATGACATTCTCCTTTAGAGAGCAAAACGTTATGGACAAAAAATAACAGTCTCTCACATTCAAAGTGTGTCTTTTGGAAAGATGTGTTTTTGAGCAGTGCCTCCGCTCCGTTAAGCAGCTATGTGTGTCCCTGTCCGTACGTATGTGTCTCTGTGTCCTCTGCTCTGTTACGCAGCTATGTGTGTCCCTGTCCGTACGTATGTGTCTCTGTGTCCTCTGCTCTGTTACGCAGCTATGTGTGTCCCTGTCCGTACGTATGTGTCTCTGTGTCCTCTGCTCTGTTACGCAGCTATGTGTGTCCCTGTCCCTGTCTGTACGTATGTGTATCTGTGTCCTCTGCTCTGTTACGCAGCTATGTGTGTCCCTGTCCGTACGTATGTGTCTCTGTGTCCTCTGCTCTGTTACGCAGCTATGTGTGTCCCTGTCTGTACGTATGTGTCTCTGTGTCCTCTGCTCTGTTACGCAGCTATGTGTGTCCCTGTCTGTACGTATGTGTCTCTGTGTCCTCTGCTCTGTTACGCAGCTATGTGTGTCCCTGTCCGTACGTATGTGTCTCTGTGTCCTCTGCTCTGTTACGCAGCTATGTGTGTCCCTATCCCTGTCCGTACGTATGTGTCTCTGTGTCCTCTGCTCTGTTACGCAGCTATGTGTGTCCCTGTCTGTACGTATGTGTCTCTGTGTCCTCCGCTCCATTACGCAGCTATGTGTGTCCCTGTCCGTACGTATGTGTCTTTGTGTCCTCTGCTCTGTTACGCAGCTATGTGTGTCCCTATCCCTGTCCGTACGTATGTGTCTCTGTGTCCTCTGCTCTGTTACGCAGCTATGTGTGTCCCTGTCCGTACGTATGTGTCTCTGTGTCCTCTGCTCTGTTACGCAGCTATGTGTGTCCCTGTCTGTACGTATGTGTCTCTGTGTCCTCTGCTCTGTTACGCAGCTATGTGTGTCCCTGTCTGTACGTATGTGTCTCTGTGTCCTCTGCTCTGTTACGCAGCTATGTGTGTCCCTATCCCTGTCCGTACGTATGTGTCTGTGTCCGAGCACGGACAGCTGCAACACCTAATGTGGACAGTAGAGTGCAGCACAGTAAAGTGACACAGAGTAGTACAGTACAGTAGTACACTACAGTACAGTACAGTAGTA
The DNA here is from genome assembly GCF_963924005.1 of Protomyctophum bolini. NCBI lineage: Eukaryota > Metazoa > Chordata > Actinopteri > Myctophiformes > Myctophidae > Protomyctophum > Protomyctophum bolini. The sequence continues at coordinate 1,631,855 of NC_137868.1, read as the reverse complement.
CACTACAGCAGTGGTTCCCAAAGTGGGGTCCGGGGACCCCAAGGGGTACCTGAGGGAGTTCCAGGGGGGACCCATCTATTTTGTTCATGTTCATAAAGTGCTAAAGTGTTTAAAGCAGTGGTTCCCAAACTTTTTCATGTCAAGGACCCCCAAATTGACACTACTTAGCCCGTGGACCCCCATTTGAAAAGATATGCCAGGGACCCCCATAAGAGAAGACGTACACATTTAGACGTCTACATTTAGACGTCTACATTTATTTGTTATCCGTGTTGCGAGGATGAGGGGGTACCTGGAAAAATATCTACCCCAAAAGGGGTACCTGGTCCAAAAACGTTTGGGAACCCCTGCACTACAGTACAGTAGTACACTACAGTACAAGCCCTGGGCGTGTTCCTGGGGGTCTGCATGTCCCGGGGACCCCCGGGGACTCCCCACAACGGTAACTGTCATTTCTCGAAGATTTTTCTTTCTTACAAAGTACAGTAGAGAGAGCACTGTACACTACAATACAGTAGGCCTATACAGTACAGTAGCTATAAATAAACGTATAGTTGCACCGCTCGGTTCACACAGGTGTGATTTTTATTAGTTGATAATAAAAAAATACAGTGTACAAAACGTTAAAAACCCATTTCAGTTGTGCAATAGAGAGCGGCGCGTCATCGCAACGCTAGCTAGCACATCGTAACCCGAGCTAGCACATCACGCTAGCTAGCACATCACGCTAGCTAGCACATCACGCTAGCTAGCACATGCATGAGACCATAAGACAGTCTGCGCTGGAAAACCTGGGCTGAGAGAGAGAGAGAGAGAGAGAGAGGTTTAACCCATTTAGACCTGAGAACCTATACGACATGTTTCTATAGCAGTGGTTCTCAAACTATTTCATGTCAAGGACCCCCAGAATTATCTGTGTTTGACCACCGAGTGGCGCGCTACGAGCTTGTAGCTCTGCTATTTATTTATTTTTAATCGAAGAACGACTGACATAGAAACATAGCTTTTTCAGAAAACTGTCCCAACAGGCTTGGGACTCGAACCGTCGACACGTGCCTGGACCGCTCACGGCCAAGCTACACCAGGCTTTTCTCGTGCGTTTACTCTAAACGCGCGGACCGTGCGTGCGTAAGCCAAATGCCCTGCAGGCTACATCGATCTGTCAGACGCGCGGCAGGTTTGTGGCGGGACCTTCCGGGAGGATATATATAGATACGCGCGCATGGGGGCATTATACGCACGTAAAGAAATTAGAACCGATCCTATTTTTAGAGCACGCGTAGGATGGCCTGCGGTATCCGTGCGTCTGGTGTAGCTGGTATCATTGACACATATTATCGGTCCTATCCAAACGCACTGTACGCGCGCAGTACACGCATATTACGCACGCGCGCAAAATTGCCTGGTGTAGCTTGGCCGTCAGCCGCTGCGGCCCACGTGGGGTTAATACTTTTAATGTATTAAAAACAGAATATGTTGTATTACATTTCTTTTGAAAGTATTTTGAACACATTTGGAGCACAGGTTCCCGTAACAGTTTTGGACATACGAGGTCTCACCCCCCCCCCCCCCATGCATATCGAGAAGCCGCCCGCAAGGCACTTTCATACGGATGTCAAAGGTCACCTCAAAGGTCACCTCAAAGGTCACCACCGCACAGCTGATGTCAAGAGTAGAGAAGCTCTGCAAAACCACAGGAAACAGTTCACTTCAGGAATAGACCCTGTCGTGATCTCACCACCCACCCAATCAGAGGCTGTTCATCTTCGTAATCTCACTACCACCCACACAATCAGAGGCTGTTCATGTTCGTAATCTCACCACCACCCGCCCAATCAGAGGCTGTTCATCTTCGTGATCTCACCACCACCCGCCCAATCAGAGGCTGTTCATGTTCGTGATCTCACCACCACCCACCCAATCAGAGGCTGTTCATGTTCGTAATCTCACCACCACCCGCCCAATCAGAGGCTGTTCATCTTCGTGATCTCACCACCATCCACCCAATCAGAGGCTGTTCATCTTCGTAATCTCACCACCAGCCACCCAATCAGAGGCTGTTCATCTTCGTAATCTCACTACCATCCACCCAATCAGAGGCTGTTCATCTTCGTAATCTCACCACCAACCACCCAATCAGAGGCTGTTCATCTTCGTAATCCCACTACCATCTACCCAATCAGAGGCTGTTCATCTTCGTAATCTCACTACCATCCACCCAATCAGAGGCTGTTCATCTTCGTGATCTCACCACCTCCCACCCAATCAGAGGCTGTTCATCTTCGTGATCTCACCACCTCCCACCCAATCAGAGGCTGTTCATGTCGTAATCTCACTACCATCCACCCAATCAGAGGCTGTTCATGTTCGTAATCTCACCAAACTATTAAGGGTCCATTTGGTTGCCAACTCTCCATCATTTAACTGGGGACCACCTGGAACCCCCTCAAGGACCACTGGTTGAAAACCACTGAAACTACGTTATATTTTCACCGAACGTTATTCCCCTCAAAATAGGGACGTGTGTACAGTGAAATTGTACATCCCAGAATACATTATAGGTTTACTGGTGGAAAGTACTGTATGTACTTGTAATTTGTTTTGCATAGAAAGCCTTTTAAATGACACGTTTTATCTGTTCTTGTTTCTGTCTGGCTATACGGCTACATGGTCTACTTATTGTACGGCATACAGGCAGACCTCTGAGGAATGGGACGACATATAGGCAGCTACAGGCAGACCTCTGAGGAATGGGACGACATATAGGCAGCTACAGGCAGACCTCTGAGGAATGGGACGACATATAGGCAGCTACAGGCAGACTCCTCTGAGGAATGGGACGACATGCTGTGGTTTAACATGCTCAGAATCATCGTATCGAACGTTACGTTACCCATATTATAGAAACCCTCTGAAGTGAATATTTAGTCCCAGCATTCGGTTTGGAACTCGTTCCCCAAGAGATGTTTTATTACAATCAGTGGGTCATTAGATATGCCTTGTTTTCATTACAATGATGCATATATATATATATATATATATACACATGATAATTTATTTGGGTTTTTAGATGTCGTAAGGTCCTTTCAAACGGGCATCGATTAGCACGCCTAGTAATTAACACGACCGAAAAAAACACAAAAATCTCTGACACTCGATTCTCAGGGCTTCTGGGAAATGGAGGTACGATGCAAAGGCTTCTGGGAAATGGAGGTACGATGCAAAGGCTTCTGGGAAATGGAGGCATAATGCAAAGGCTTCTGGGAAATGGAGGCACGATGCAAAGGCTTCTGGGAAATGGAGGCACGATGCAAAGGCTTCTGGGAAATGGAGGCACGATGCAAAGGCTCCTGGGAAATGGAGGCACGATGCAAAGGCTTCTGGGAAATGGAGGCACAATGCAAAGTCTACGGTGCGTAATGACGGCCGCGTCCATTGAGCTCTGTTCGCAGCGCTGGAATATCTTTCGACTCAAACACACATTTTTCAAACACGGATTTTCATGAAATGTACAATCGCGAGGGGTTGATTCTTCAGAAGGGTTAGTGGAAAACTGCGGCAGGGAAGCGACGATGTTTATTATCGATTTCCCCCGAGAGTCAATGTGTTAATGAAGGACACGTCATACTAAACGATTTAAAAAAAAAAGAGACCCTGAATAAAATGAAATAAGGTTCGTTGTCGCAGATGTGATGCGGAAACACTGGCGCTCGCTGCTGCTGCTCGGACTTCTGGGAAATGGAGTCACGCAAGACTTTACAACTAGCTTGAAACCAATGTGCTCACATCCGTTCACATTATGCTCAGAATATATACTACGGCGCGCCATCTTCGTCACCCCCAACCCCTTATCCACAAACTTCTTTGCCTTTTGTTTTGCAAAAACATTTTTGAAAATGGCCAGTTCTACAAGCTCACAACGTGTCGATGTAGATCGGCTAGTTGAACTGTTCAAAAATGTTTTTTCAAAATAGTAAAAAAAAAAAACAAAAAAAAAAGGCAAAGAAGTTTAGGAATAAAGGGGTTTAGCGGTGACGAAAATGGAGCCCTATAATTGTCTCAGGAAATGGTAAGAAAAGCCTCTGTTTAGAATAGAAAACACCACATCTAAAACGATGAAAAGAAAGCTTTAAAAAAAAGAATAATAATAAAAAATTCGGTTCCGTCCTCCTCCTCCCATCACCTTTTGGGTAACCACTCATGAGATAGCAGGTATAGCGGCCAGCATAAAGACCTATATTCTGGTAGCGTAGCGGCCAGCATAAAGACCTATATTCTGGTAGCGTAGCCAGCATAAAGACCTTTATTCTGGTAGCGTAGCAGCCAGCATAAAGACCTATATTCTGGTAGCGTAGCAGCCAGCATAAAGACCTATATTCTGGTAGCGTAGCCAGCATAAAGACCTATATTCTGGTAGCGTAGCAGCCAGCATAAAGACCTATATTCTGGTAGCGTAGCAGCCAGCATAAAGACCTATATTCTGGTAGCGTAGCCAGCATAAAGACCTATATTCTGGTAGCGTAGCAGCCAGCATAAAGACCTATATTCTGGTAGCGTAGCGGCCAGCATAAAGACCTATATTCTGGTAGCGTAGCAGCCAGCATAAAGACCTATATTCTGGTAGCGTAGCGTAGCCAGCATAAAGACCTATATTCTGGTAGCGTAGCGGCCAGCATAAAGACCTATATTCTGGTAGCGTAGCGGCCAGCATAAAGACCTATATTCTGGTAGCGTAGCGGCCAGCATAAAGACCTATATTCTGGTAGCGTAGCGGCCAGCATAAAGACCTATATTCTGGTAGCGTAGCAGCCAGCATAAAGACCTATATTCTGGTAGCGTAGCAGCCAGCATAAAGACCTATATTCTGGTAGCGTAGCGGCCAGCATAAAGACCTATATTCTGGTAGCGTAGCGGCCAGCATAAAGACCTATATTCTGGTAGCGTAGCAGCCAGCATAAAGACCTATATTCTGGTAGCGTAGCGGCCAGCATAAAGACCTATATTCTGGTAGCGTAGCAGCCAGCATAAAGACCTATATTCTGGTAGCGTAGCAGCCAGCATAAAGACCTATATTCTGGTAGCGTAGCCAGCATAAAGACCTATATTCTGGTAGCGGTAGCCAGCATAAAGACCTATATTCTGGTAGCGTAGCGGCCAGCATAAAGACCTATATTCTGGTAGCGTAGCGGCCAGCATAAAGACCTATATTCTGGTAGCGTAGCAGCCAGCATAAAGACCTATATTCTGGTAGCGTAGCGGCCAGCATAAAGACCTATATTCTGGTAGCGTAGCCAGCATAAAGACCTATATTCTGGTAGCGTAGCCAGAATAAAGACCTATATTCTGGTAGCGGTAGCCAGCATAAAGACCTATATTCTGGTAGCGTAGCGGCCAGCATAAAGACCTATATTCTGGTAACGTAGCGGCCAGCATAAAGACCTATATTCTGGTAGCGGTAGCCAGCATAAAGACCTATATTCTGGTAGCGTAGCGGCCAGCATAAAGACCTATATTCTGGTAGCGTAGCCAGCATAAAGACCTATATTCTGGTAGCGGTAGCCAGCATAAAGACCTATATTCTGGTAGCGTAGCAGCCAGCATATAGACCTATATTCTGGTAGCGGTAGCAGCCAGCATAAAGACCTATATTCTGGTAGCGTTAGCGGCTAGCATAAAGACCTATATTCTGGTAGCGTAGCGGCCAGCATAAAGACCTATATTCTGGTAGCGTAGCCAGCATAAAGACCTATATTCTGGTAGCGGTAGCCAGCATAAAGACCTATATTCTGGTAGCGTAGCAGCCAGCATATAGACCTATATTCTGGTAGCGGTAGCAGCCAGCATAAAGACCTATATTCTGGTAGCGTTAGCGGCTAGCATAAAGACCTATATTCTGGTAGCGTAGCGGCCAGCATAAAGACCTATATTCTGGTAGCGGTAGCCAGCATAAAGACCTATATTCTGGTAGCGTTAGCGGCTAGCATATAGACCTATTATTCTGCCATCTTCTTGTCCTTTAAATAAAGTCATGGCCTCCGTTGGTGATGACCTTCCCCTTCCTCTTCTTGACCCTCTTGAGCAGACAGGAAGCGATGGCCAGCGCGCCGCCTTTCAGAAAGCGGACAAAGTTGTCCCCGACCAGCGGGCCCATGGCGAACAGGCCCGGCTCCTTGGTGCACTCGAAGGTGTACGGGTGGATGTCAATAGGGTTCTGCTTGCAGGAGATGGGCCTGGTGGGGTCCAGGCCCAGGTACTGGCCCTGCCCCTTCAGGAAGCAGAGGTTGGGGTAGGTCCCGATGAGCACCAGAGCCATGGAGACCCGGAAGGCCTTGAGGGAGCTGCCCCCCTGCAGCACGCACCTCCTGTCGGGCTGGAAGGACAGCACGCAGTGCTCCGGGAAGCTGGTGTACTCGGGGAACGGGCCGGCGGTGCCGCCGGCGGTAGTGGTGGCGGCGGTGGCGTTGGAGGCCGGCGGCGGCGGCTTGGAGCACATCTTGGCGCAGAGGACCGAGGAGGCGATTCCGCCGCTCTGCTGCGGCGGCGGGCCGTTGGAGGTGGAGGCGGAGGCGCCGCTTTCGGTCTGCGAACGCATCATGTGGTAGACCTTCAAAACAAAACAAATCAAATCAGAAAACTTTTAGGATTTAGAAGCCTTTTTTTTTTTTAATCGGCCTCAGGTTGAAAATTGGGTTAAAAGCAATTATCAAAGTTTTTACCTTGTGGTACTCGGGGTAGTTTTTACCTTGTGGTACTCAGGGTAGTTTTTTACCTTGTGGTACTCGGGGTAGTTTTTTACCTTGTGGTACTCGGGGTAGTTTTTTACCTTGTGGTACTCGGGGTAGTTTTTACCTTGTGGTACTCGGGGTAGTTGTTTTACCTTGTGGTACTCAGGGTAGTTTTTTTACCTTGTGGTACTCAGGGTAGTTTTTTACCTTGTGGTACTCAGGGTAGTTGTTTTACCTTGTGATACTCGGGGTAGTTTTTTACCTTGTGGTACTCGGGGTAGTTTTTACCTTGTGGCACTCAGGGTAGTTTTTTACATGTGGTACTCGGGGTAGTTTTTACCTTGTGGTACTCGGGGTAGTTTTTACCTTGTGGTACTCAGGGTAGTTTTTTACCTTGTGGTACTCGGGGTAGTTGTTTTACCTTGTGGTACTCGGGGTAGTTTTTTACCTTGTGGTACTCGGGGTAGTTTTTTACCTTGTGGTACTCGGGGTAGTTTTTACCTTGTGGTACTCGGGGTAGTTGTTTTACCTTGTGGTACTCAGGGTAGTTTTTTTACCTTGTGGTACTCAGGGTAGTTTTTTACCTTGTGGTACTCAGGGTAGTTGTTTTACCTTGTGATACTCGGGGTAGTTGTTTACCTTGTGGTACTCGGGGTAGTTTTTACCTTGTGGCACTCAGGGTAGTTTTTTACATGTGGTACTCGGGGTAGTTTTTACCTTGTGGTACTCGGGGTAGTTTTTACCTTGTGGTACTCAGGGTAGTTTTTTACCTTGTGGTACTCGGGGTAGTTGTTTTACCTTGTGGTACTCGGGGTAGTTTTTACCTTGTGGTACTCGGGGTAGTTTTTTACCTTGTGGTACTCGGGGTAGTTTTTTACCTTGTGGTACTCAGGGTAGTTTTTTACCTTGTGGTACTCGGGGTAGTTTTTTTACCTTGTGGTACTCGGGGTAGTTTTTTACCTTGTGGTACTCGGGGTAGTTTTTTACCTTGTGGTACTCGGGGTAGTTTTTTACCTTGTGGTACTCGGGGTAGTTTTTACCTTGTGGTACTCGGGGTAGTTTTTTACCTTGTGGTACTCGGGGTAGTTTTTACCTTGTGGTACTCGGGGTAGTTTTTTACCTTGTGGTACTCGGGGTAGTTTTTACCTTGTGGTACTCGGGGTAGTTTTTACCTTGTGGTACTCGGGGTAGTTTTTACCTTGTGGTACTCGGGGTAGTTTTTACCTTGTGGTACTCGGGGTAGTTTTTTACCTTGTGGTACTCGGGGTAGTTTTTTACCTTGTGGTACTCGGGGTAGTGTTTTTACCTTGTGGTACTCGGGGTAGTTTTTTACCTTGTGGTACTCGGGGTAGTTTTTTACCTTGTGGTACTCGGGGTAGTGTTTTTACCTTGTGGTACTCGGGGTAGTTTTTACCTTGTGGTACTCGGGGTAGTTTTTTACCTTGTGGTACTCGGGGTAGTTTTTTACCTTGTGGTACTCGGGGTAGTGTTTTTACCTTGTGGTACTCGGGGTAGTGTTTTTACCTTGTGGTACTCGGGGTAGTTTTTACCTTGTGGTACTCGGGGTAGTTTTTTACCTTGTGGTACTCGGGGTAGTTTTTACCTTGTGGTACTCGGGGTAGTTTTTTTACCTTTTGGTACTCGGGGTAGTTTTTTTACCTTGTGGTACTCGGGGTAGTTTTTTTACCTTGTGGTACTCAGGGTAGTTTTTTACCTTGTGGTACTCGGGGTAGTTTTTTTACCTTGTGGTACTCGGGGTAGTTTTTTTACCTTGTGGTACTCAGGGTAGTTGTTTTACCTTGTGTTACTCGGGGTAGTTTTTACCTTGTGGTACTCAGGGTAGTTGTTTTACCTTGTGGTACTCGGGGTAGTTTTTACCTTGTGGTACTCAGGGTAGTTGTTTTACCTTGTGGTACTCGGGGTAGTTTTTACCTCGTGGTACTCGGGGTAGTTTTTACCTTGTGGTACTCAGGGTAGTTGTTTTACCTTGTGGTACTCGGGGTAGAGCGTCTTGGGCAGCTGCTTGAAGATGAGGTCGGGGTCGTCGACGCCCTTGCGGAACGCGTGCAGCACGGGGACGCGGGCGCCGCGCGCGCACAGCACGGCGTCCGCCGCGCTCAGCCCCGCCCCCACGATCAGCACGGGGTCGGAGGTCGCGTCCAGCCTCTTCTGGCTCACCGCCAGGCCCAGGTCGGAGATGCTGTGGAACACGAAGGGCAGGTCCTCGCCCTCCAGAGGACAGAGATGGAATAATAATGTCAATAAATAGAGATATTAGGGGCGTAACGCTATAGAGCATCGCAGTCCCTCCCCCTTTCAGAACGACGAGTGGCCCAGGAAATAAATCCCAATGCATTTTTCCCCCATAGGCATTTCTTAAAGTATTTATTTAAAGACGGTTACGCCGCGGACAAAGCCAACTCGGATCGTGACAAATCATGACAATGAACACAATGTTTTGGGGCCGATCAAATAATTTATAAGAAGAAAAACAAAACAAATAGTGTTGTCTTTCCTGCCTTTATTTTCTTCTTTCTAATGATTTGATCGGCCCCAAAACATTGTGTTCATTGTCATGATTTGTCACGATCCGAGTTGGCTTTGTCCGCGACGTAACCGTCTTTAAATAAATACTTTAAGAAATGCCTATGAGGAAAAATGAACGGCGATTTCTTTTCCGGGTCTCTCGAGGGGGCGGGACTGCGACGCTCTATAGGAACTGCATCGAAAAAATGATGATACAACTTGTGATTCTTATTCTTATTATTATTATTTGTGTTACCTCCAGGCCCAGGCGCGCGGCCACGTCGGACGCTCCCGTGGCCAGAACCAGGTTCTCTGAGAACAGGCAGAACGGGACGTGGGCGTCGTCATGGACCCGCTGGTACCCTCGCACCTCCCACAGCGCCCCCCCTCCCCCTCCTCCGTCCACACGGTCTTCCTCCCCCGCCTGCCCCTCCTCCTCCTCCTCTCTGTCGCCGCCCTCCTCCTCTCCTCCTCCTCCTCCAACGCCACGGCGGCCGTTCTCCTCCTCCTCCTCGCCCCTCCCGCGGTAGAGCTTCTGGACCGAGGTGACGTAGGCGTTGTCCACAAAGTTCTTCTGCAGGCCCATCAGCTTCACGTAGTTACGGTAGTAGGACGAGATCTCCTCCGGCGTGGCTCTGTCGTTGGTCACCGCCCTGGGGAGGGGGAGGGAGAGGGGGGGGAGGGGGGGAGAGAGAGATGGGGGGAGAGAGAGAGAGAGGAGAGGGGGGGGAGAGAGAGAGGGAGAGAGGGGGGGAGGGGGAGAGGGGGGGGGAGAGAGGGGGGGAGAGAGAGAGGGGGGGAGGGAGAGAGAGAGGGGGGGAGAGAGAGAGGGGGGAGATAGAGAGGGGGGAGAGAGAGATAGAGAGGGAGGGAGAGAGAGAGGGGGGGAGAGAGAGGTGGGAGAGAGAGAGGGGGGGAGGGAGAGAGAGAGAGGGGGGGGAGAGAGAGAGAGAGGAGAGAGAGAGAGGGGGGAGAGAGAGAGAGAGAGAGGGGGGGAGAGAGAGAGAGAGAGAGAGGGGGGAGAGAGAACATGCATAATGAGTTAATCAACATGCTCAGTGAGCTTTACACTAGATCAGGGGTTTTCAACTGACTGTGACCCAGGGACCGCCACCTTGACTAAGGACCAACCTGGGGACCACTGTTGTGTTTAATGTAATGGACCCCCACCTTGACTAAGGATCAGCCTGGGGACCACTGTTGTGTTGTAATGTAATGGACCACCACCTTGACTAAGGACCAACCTGGGGACCACTGTTGTGTTTAATGTAATGGACCACCACCTTGACTAAGGACCAACCTGGGGACCACTGTTGTGTTTAATGTAATGGACCGCCACCTTGACTAAGGACCAACCTGGGGACCACTGTTGTGTTTAATGTAATGGACCACCACCTTGACTAAGGACCAACCTGGGGACCACTGTTGTGTTTAATGTAATGGACCACCACCTTGACTAAGGACCAACCTGGGGACCACTGTTGTGTTTAATGTAATGGACCACCACCTTGACTAAGGACCAACCTGGGGACCACTGTTGTGTTTAATGTAATGGACCACCACCTTGACTAAGGACCAACCTGGGGACCACTGTTGTGTTTAATGTAATGGACCGCCACCTTGACTAAGGACCAACCTGGGGACCACTGTTGTGTTTAATGTAATGGACCACCACCTTGACTAAGGACCAACCTGGGGACCACTGTTGTGTTTAATGTAATGGACCACCACCTTGACTAAGGACCAACCTGGGGACCACTGTTGTGTTTAATGTAATGGACCACCACCTTGACTAAGGACCAACCTGGGGACCACTGTTGTGTTTAATGTAATGGACCACCACCTTGACTAAGGACCAACCTGGGGACCACTGTTGTGTTTAATGTAATGGACCACCACCTTGACTAAGGACCAACCTGGGGACCACTGTTGTGTTTAATGTAATGGACCACCACCTTGACTAAGGACCAGCCTGGGGACCACTGTTGTGTTTAATGTAATGGACCGCCACCTTGACTAAGGACCAACCTGGGGACCACTGTTGTGTTTAATGTAATGGACCACCACCTTGACTAAGGATCAGCCTGGGGACCACTGTTGTGTTTAATGTAATGGGATATGGGCTAAGATTAGTGCTTTCGTAACACTTGTTATGGAATGCATCCCATGTCTTGTACTGTTTCTCAAACGATGGCGTGCGTTAACCTTTATCCCTAAACTTTTCTTTCCATATTTTACTATCTTGGCTATTTGAACTATTTTAATAATAGTAATAGTAATATATATATTGTAAAAATGGCAAATACGTGCAAGATATAGTACATGATGACATGATTATATGGGCACATTAACATTTCCTAATAATGATGACTCATTCAGGCAAGCTGGTACACACTTAACCTCAGACTTCCCAGTAATTCTGATAACATTGACACACTTCCATGGAACAGTGAGTGCACAGACGTTTAGTGCACTGTTCTGTTCCATGGAAGAAAATACTTTGCTGCATTACTAAATACATGGTCAGGGACCACATGCAATACCTCCACGGACCACCAGTGGTCCACGGACCACCTGTTGAAAACCCCTGCACTAGAGCCCTATAGATGTCTATTTAAAACAGCTCTTATATGAGGCCATCTAAGATCCCCCTGTGGGGATTCAAATAAAGTACATGAACATAAATAATCACACCCGTGTGAAGTGAGGAGCGCTAATATATTAAAGTCTAACCCAAGTCTAACTCATATTAAAGTCTAACCCAAGTCTAACTCATATTAAAGTCTAACTCATATTAAAGTCTAACTCTAACTCACTTCTGGCTTCTGACTGTAGTTTGTAATTATCTCTCTTATCATGATATTATGACTCGCTGTACGGCTGTAGTGTGTGTGTGTGTGTGTGTGTGTGTGTGTGTGTGTGTGTGTGTGTGTGTGTGTGTGTGTGTGTGTGTGTGTGTGTGTGTGTGTGTGTGTGTGTGTGTGTGTGTGTGTGTGTGTGTGTGCGTGCGTGTGTGCGCGCTGCTGTCCTAAATAATAATAATAATAATAATAATAATAATAATTTGTAGGCGTTGGGGCATTGTATAAAAACGGCAAAATAATTAAATGGTGATTTAAAACAAACGGTACAACCACAAACATTAAACGCCATTAACAATAAAGAGACAATATGACGTAAATGACACATTATGACGTAAATGTTCCCTTTATTGTAAAAAACCCTGGGAACAGCTTGTCCTCCGACGATATTGACGTCAGACTTCGGTCTATTTTGTCAACATGTTAGCTCGAGTTATTGGTCTATAAGTCTTCTATTTCACTGGTCTAAGACCTGTATTTAACTGGTATTAGTCCAGAGCCTGTATTTAACTGGTATTAGTCCAGAACCTGTATTTAACTGGTATTAGTCCAGAGCCTGTATTTAACTGGTATTAGTCCAGAACCTGTAGTTAACTAGTATTAGTCCAGAGCC